>NW_028174353.1:60915-88415 GCF_963971535.1 Notolepis coatsorum | reverse complement strand
CCTCACACATGCACACACGTGTGTGTGTTAAGTAACAAACAACCTCCTCACACATGCACACACGAGTGTGTGTTAAGTAACAAACAACCTCCTCTCACATCCACACACGTGTGTGTTAAGTAACAAACAACCTCCTCTCTGTGTGTTAAGTAACAAACCACCTCCTCACACATGCACACACGTGTGTGTGTGTTAAGTAACAGACAACCTCCTCTCACATCCACACACGTCCCAGATAGCAAAAAATTAGTGAATCAACGTTGAAATAGGGTTCAGCAGAAATATTGAATCTATGTTGAAGCCTGACATCTAAATTATATAGATCGTTGTCTATGACCCTAACGTTGAATCAACGTTAGGTGTCAACCATAGCTGATACTATATCAATGTTGATTCAACCATCATCTAAATGGTAATCTACATGCACATTTTAGTTGATTTTTATATTGAATCAATGTTAGACATCAATGTTTATTCAACCATAATCTAAATGGTAATCTACATGCACATTTTAGTTGATTTTATATTGAATCAATGTTAGACATCAATGTTTATTCAACCATAATCTAAATGGTACTCTACTTGTACATTTGTAACTTGTATATCTACTTGTAACTTGTAAAGTTAAGGAATCAATACTGATTAATGTACATTTTACATTAAAATATTGCTGCTGATATGTATACATCATAACATTACATGTTTTTTTCCTGCTGTTAAACACACTATTGTTAAATAAATAATAATACAATTCTTATATGACCATATTTCCAAAAATGTGTGAACAAAAACGACAACATGGCTTTAATATGAAAATGTATTTTTTTCTAGGGTATCAGAACTTCCAGTGACTAAAACTTTTTACAAAAAACAAATAACAGACCTTATAACAGGCTTTCATTAACAATATAGCCACTGCCAGAATAGTGACACACATATTGTGTGTGGTGAGCACACGTATTCATGCACAACGAAGACAAGATTGCAATCATTTTAACTATAAATTTATGAGCTCAAAGTATGAGCTCACTACTGACTGAAATGTCCAACAAAAAGCATCAATTGTCAAATAATATTGATCACATTAACTAGACTAGATGTTTGAGGAAATTAGAAAGGGAACAACAACTTAACCCTTGTGTCTGATCAGATTCGTATTTGTTTGATAACTTTGCAGTGATGAGCCAACATAATATGTGGCATAATCTTTTAATTATCTTGTATTTTTTTTTTTACTCTTCATAAATTGTTTATTCCACTTCAGCCCGATCATAACCACCACATATTCTTTTTTTTGTCATATTTAACAACTCTTTTCAGAAAAGTGGGAGTATTTCATTACAAAAATAATATAAAAAATGGTTATGATCAGGGCTGAAGTTGAATAAAATATTTATGGAAAAGAAAGTGGGAAATTATTTCAACATAATCTTTTTATGGAGTTTTTCAATTTAGTCCCCTAATAAGAGTATAATACTTTAGTTTTCAGACACAAGGGTTAAATATAAACAATGGCATAGGATTTGAATTTAAACACAGTGGAGCTTAGATGATCTACAGTTCAAGTTTTCAAGTTCAAGTTTCTTTAATAGTTGTCATACAGAAGTACAGAATACTTTTGTACAAAATGCTTCTTACTGTTGCGCTCCAGAGACTGTGCATGACAAGATAAGTATGAAATAAAAACATAGTAAAAATTAGAAGAAAAAAAAGAGGTCACAGTGTTCAGTTTAGACATATGTACAATGTTCGTAGACGTAGTTACCATACAATATACAATACTGTGCAGTGTACTAATATACAATACTATATAGTGCAAGGCATAAATGGACAAGGTGCAGTTTAGGTACAATTCACAGTAGGTGTACGAGTTGTAGTGCAAATCCTTTATCAATAAATATAAAGTGTAAGTGTGTTTGTGTGATCTAAAGTGTGGAGAGTGGGTGCTGCAGTGTGTTGTTTGTTTGAGTGAGTGTGTGTGTGCGTGTGGGTGTGTGTGCTGTGTGCATTTGATGGTTGTTGCATAGTGATTATTGTTCGTTTAGCGATTATTGTTCGTTTAGCAGCCTGATGGCCTGGGGATAGAAGCTCCTTCTGAGTCTTTCTGTGCTCGCCATAAGACTCCGGTATCGCTTGCCTGACGGCAGCAGTTCAAAGAGGCAGTTGTTCGGGTGGCTCGAGTCCTTAATAATTCTCTTAGCCTTCCCCTTGCACCGCTTGTTGTAAATGTTCTGGAGGGTGGGAAGCCCCCCTCTAATTGTGCGTTCGGCTGAACGTGTCACTCTTTGTAGTCTGCTACGGTCTTGTGCAGTGCTATTCCCAAACCAGGAGGTGATGTTGCCGGTCAGGATGCTCTCTATTGTACAGAAGTTCCTAAGGATCTTCTGACTGACTTGGAACTTCCTTAGGCGCCTGAGGAAGTAGAGGCGTTGTCGTGCCTTCTTCACAACACTGTCAATGTGTGTGGTCCATGTCAAGTCCTCGGATATGTGGGCTCCGAGGTACTTGAAACTGTTCACTCTCTCAACTGGTGCCCCGTCGATGCTGAGGGGGCTGTAGTCCTTGACCCCCGACCTCCTGAAGTCCACAATCATCTCTTTTGTTTTGCTGACGTTCAGGGAGAGGCAGTTCTCCTGACACCACTGTGACAGGTTCTCTACCTCTTCCAGGTAGGCCCTTTCGTCGTTGGCAGAGATCAGGCCCACCACTACTGTGTCATCAGCAAATTTGATGATGGTGTTGTTGTTCCGCTGTGCTACGCAGTCATGTGTGTACAGGGAGTAGAGGAGGGGGCTCAGAACACAGCCCTGGGGGGCCCCTATGTTGAGCGTGATGGATGAGGAGGTGCAGTTGCCGGCTCTTACCACCTGGGGTCTGCCCGTCAGGAAGTCCAGGACCCACTGGCACAGGTCATAGTTCAAGCCCAGGTCCCTGAGCTTGGCTATGAGTTTGGAGGGGACTATGGTATTGAATGCTGAGCTGTAGTCGATGAACAGCATTCTCACATAGTTCCCCTTCCTCTTGTCCAGATGTGATGCTGCTGTGTGCAGCACATGGGCTATGGCGTCCTCCGTGGACCTGTTGGGGCGATATGTCCACGACTTATCCTCCAAGGCATCTGCTATATAATAATCTTCAGATTTACTTAAGAGTTATTAGTAGGTTACAGCAGTAAGCATTAGTTTGCTCAGTCAATTATGGCCAATTCGTTTTATATTGTTTAATACAGTTAAATAAATAGATAAATGAAAAGCAATTTTTTTTGGATCCCCCCCCCCCCCCCCCCCCCACTGTACCGAAAATAATACCGAACCGTGTCTTCAAAACCGAGGTACGTACCGAATCGTGGATTTTGTGTACCGTTACACCCCTAATGTTTCTATAACTCTCTCCCATATAACTCTCTCCCATACCCTTAACACCAACCGCTGAAGTGCCCTTGAGCAAGGCACTAAACCCCCAACTGCTCCAGTGGAGTTGCTCAGTGGCCAACAGTGTCAGACTGTGGTTGTACTGGGGCCTAACAAAATTAATAGTTGGTTTCAGGTTGGTTGTCAGTTTGGCCATGGGTAGGTAGGGAATTTATTTTATTTAATTTTTTTATTTTATTCTTTCCCACGGCGACTATGGATAGGGAATTTCTTTATTTAATTAAAATGTTCACAACAACATGGATGCATGTACTCTGCCAGCATGTTTAATATCCATAATACTAAATGTTTGACTAAGATTTCTATGAAACTTTATTAAAAAAAAAAAAAAAAACGTATTTTTTTTTTTTTATAATTTTTTCTAAAAACTCATAAAATATATTGGGTCGCACCTAAATCGGCAGGGTCGGTCGGCAACCTGAAACCAACTATTAATTTTGTTAGGCCTGGGCAGCTCCCAGGTGTGAATGGAACTCTGTGAATGTGAAGCAGGGCGTAGCTGAAAAAGAGCATCTGTGCTCAGCGAACCTACCCTGGGTAAATAAAGGTTAAAATTAAAAATAAAAAAAATAAACACTGCAAGAACAGGCTGAAGCATAAGTCATTCAAGTAGATGTCGTCCATGGAAGAACAGTGTCCAGGGTAATTCCTTGTACTGTATGAACCAGGGAAACAGTGTGCTGGGGTACCCCAAGTTTGACTCTGGTTCGCTTGACAATTAAGTTTGGGTCACTTCGGTTCCAAGAACAGGCTGAAGCAGCATATTCAAGTAGATGCCGTCCATGGAAGAACAGTGTCCATCAGGGTAATTCCTTGTACTGTATGAACCAGGGAAACAGTGTGTGCTGTGCTGTGCTGGGGTACCCTAAGTTTGACTCTGGTTCGCTTGACAATTAAGTTTGGGTCACTTCGGTTCCAAGAACAGGCTGAAGCAGCATAAGTAATTCAAGTAGATGCCAGGGTAATTCCTTGTACTGCAGGGACGTGCACAGGACTTTAGAGGGGCAGGTGCTCAAAGGCTGAAAAGGGCACTACACTTGTATGTATATTAACCGAGCGCGCGTAACGCGCAAGCCCGAATTTTAAGGGCCCTTTTCGGGCGGGGGGCCCCTTTTTATGCTTTTTGGGGGGTTTTGGTGATCAAATATTGAATATTTAACTATAATAATCAGTGCAGGAGCTCACTTATCCTTGAAAGACACTTTTATCACTGACTTAAAAGGCCCATACATCTCCATAAATGTTCAGGGGGGAGGGAATAAGTGCTTACCCTACAGACCCCAAGAAGTGCTGTATATTCTGTATTGTTTAATATAAATGCATTTTTTATTCCAATCCCGATTTGTATTTGAGATTCCCAAATCCCATCGGACTTGACTTCTTCGTGTCCCTCAATGAGTGTAATACCAGCATTCAACTGTATGCGCCACAGCGGTTTCTATCATCATCATCATCACCACCCACGCTATGCATAAAATAGGTCTGCGGAGAGGCACGGTGAGGAGGCCGTGCAAACTGCAATGGAATATGGGGCATCTCTCTCTCGTTACCTAATATTTTGATTATATCCTGACATTTTTCAGTTGGAAGGGCAGTCTATATGCGTAACGGTAAAAAAAAAAAAAAAATTATTATAATTTTTTTTTTCAAAAAGGGCACTTTTTTGATGATTCTCAAAAAGGCAGGTGCTCAAGCACCCCTTGGCCTCTATGTGTGCACGTGCCTGTTGTACTGTATGAACCAGGGAAACAGTGTGTGCTGTGCTGTGCTGGGGTACCCTAAGTTTGACTCTGGTTCGCTTGACAATTAAGTTTGGGTCACTTCGGTTCCAAGAACAGGCTGAAGCAGCATAAGTCATTCAAGTAGATGCCAGGGTAATTCCTTGTACTGTATGAACCAGGGAAACAGTGTGTGCTGTGCTGTGCTGGGGTACCCTAAGTTTGACTCTGTTTCTCTTGACTTAAGTTTGGGTCACTTCGGTTCCTTGAGATGCCTCCCTCCCGGTCTGGCGCATAACGAAGCCACTTCTTGACAGTTTCGCTGTAGTCCTGGTCGGTCAGCTTGGGGTCAAACTGTCGAGCAGCAGCTGATAGACACAAAAATAAAAAAGGGAGGAAGAGAGGTGGGTGAGATGATGTACGATGATAAGAGCACCCGGCCCTCACTTCACACGAGTGCGATTTTTTTTAATGACTCAATTACTCACTCTGTAGGTCTACAGTAACAAGCTACAGTCAGCATCCAGTTAGACTGGACAGGAAAGAGAATTAAGCAATCGCCTAGCCTGACACCATCTAGGCAATACAATGTGTATCCATGCACCTCTAAAGCTCAATTACGTTGTCCATTTCTTATAGGTTGCACTTTCATCACTTTATTCCAACATAACACTTTTTTTTTTAAGTTTTTGCAACAGCATAATTATATTCTGAATCACCAGCATCACCAGCATCACCACCTCACTACCTAAACTTAACCTATGAAGTAGTTTGCAGGGGAGGAAGCTCACCAAACATGCAGGCTTGTAGTGTGGTGTGCTTGAATGGCTTCTTGCTTTCTGAACAACGCTTGTCTTTCTTTCCAGCCCAGTTGAACCCACTGGCCAGGGCGTTGGTCATAGCAGTTTTCAACATCAGTCTGATCAGGTTCTCTGAATTGGTGCCTCCTACCAAAGCCAGGCGAGAAATCTAAATCAGAGAGAAGAAAATGAAGGCCCTGCGTTAGAAACAGCATAACGTTTATTTTATGAACACAGAGCAACCAACTTGTTTATACACACACTTTATGCATGCACTGATATTCCAGCCCATGCCAGTCATTAGGTTTAACCACATTAACCCTCCTGTCCATATGTAAACGGTATATTTGAACAATTTCAAAACGTTTCATAAATAGCAGATATACAAGCTCTAACACGTTTTGAACTAGAAAGTGCTAAACACATTTTTCCCCTGAACAATACCACACTGAAACGATCTACATTTGATAAATGAATGCAGTTCAATAAATTACCATCTTTTGACGGACTGATTGCTCCATCAGTAATGATTCTGCCTCATTGAAGTCTTGTTCACTGGCGATTGGCAGCTGGAAGGGGAGCATAGTGGTTGTGGTGGCCACCCTGTGTCCCCTGGTCCCACCAGATATGTTGCCCTCAGCCAACTCGGTCTTGATGAACTGCACATCTCTCGATAGATCCTTCACCACGACAAGTAATTCAGCCAGCATTGAATTATTCTTCTGGATGGTAAGGTCTTCAGAAGAAGAGTTAAAATCATTAAGTGAGAAATAAAAATAAGCAGCAAATCACACGAGTAATTACACCATGTCCAATAGACTTGCCTTTCATAAGCTGCCTGTCATCGCCGGCCATCTGTCTACACTGTGAAACACCAGATGGGGTGTTGTAGTTCTCTAAAGAGTGATGGTTTGTCCTTGAATTAGCAGCAACAATTAACTTATAATCAGTGAGGATAGCCTGCTCTGTCTCTCTCAGTAATTTGTTGACTCTACGTCTTTTAGCCCGAGAATAAGATGACATAGTGATGAGGTGCTGTAGTCAATGTAATGGTACATAAATTGTGGTATTTACTTGGCTAGAACAGGTCTTTGCTTCAATTGCTGCAACGTGCGGCTTCTTGAAACTGGTACGTGATTCTGGAAAAAGAAAGAAAAAAGGGGGGAGGGTCCTGATTAATGTGCTGCATTGCAATGTGCAGGGTGAAACGCTTGCATAATTCTACATTTTGATCAATATCAAGAGAGTCCATTATTATATTATTGTTATATTGTTCATTAGAAAATACCATGCATATAACCAAACGTCTAACTATATAGTCAATGTAATGGTACATAAATTGTGGTATTTACTTGGCTAGAACAGGTCTTTGCTTCAATTGCTGCAACGTGCGGCTTCTTGAAACTGGTACGTGATTCTGGAAAAAGAAAAAAAAAGGGGGGAGGGTCCTGATTAATGTGCTGCATTGCAATGTGCAGGGTGAAACACTTGCATAATTCTACATTTTGATCAATATCAAGAGAGTCCATTATTATATTATTGTTATATTGTTCATTAGAAAATACCATACATATAACCAAACGTCTAACTATATAGTCAATGTAATGGTACATAAATTGTGGTATTTATTTGGCTAGAACAGGTCTTTGCTTCAATTGCTGCAACGTGCGGCTTCTTGAAACTGGTACGTGATTCTGGAAAAAGAAAGAAAAAAGGGGGGAGGGTCCTGATTAATGTGCTGCATTGCAATGTGCAGGGTGAAACGCTTGCATAATTCTACATTTTGATCAATATCAAGAGAGTCCATTATTATATTATTGTTATATTGTTCATTAGAAAATACCATGCATATAACCAAACGTCTAACTATATAGTCAATGTAATGGTACATAAATTGTGGTATTTACTTGGCTAGAACAGGTCTTTGCTTCAATTGCTGCAACGTGCGGCTTCTTGAAACTGGTACGTGATTCTGGAAAAAGAAAGAAAAAAGGGGGGAGGGTCCCGATTAATGTGCTGCATTGCAATGTGCAGGGTGAAACACTTGCATAATTCTACATTTTGATCAATATCAAGAGAGTCCATTATTATATTATTGTTATATTGTTCATTAGAAAATACCATGCATATAACCAAACGTCTAACTATATAGTCAATGTAATGGTACATAAATTGTGGTATTTACTTGGCTAGAACAGGTCTTTGCTTCAATTGCTGCAACGTGCGGCTTCTTGAAACTGGTACGTGATTCTGGAAAAAGAAAAAAAAAAAGGGGGGAGGGTCCTGATTAATGTGCTGCATTGCAATGTGCAGGGTGAAACACTTGCATAATTCTACATTTTGATCAATATCAAGAGAGTCCATTATTATATTATTGTTATATTGTTCATTAGAAAATACCATGCATATAACCAAACGTCTAACTATATAGTCAATGTAATGGTACATAAATTGTGGTATTTACTTGGCTAGAACAGGTCTTTGCTTCAATTGCTGCAACGTGCGGCTTCTTGAAACTGGTACGTGATTCTGGAAAAAGAAAAAAAAAAGGGGGGAGGGTCCTGATTAATGTGCTGCATTGCAATGTGCAGGGTGAAACACTTGCATAATTCTACATTTTGATCAATATCAAGAGAGTCCATTATTATATTATTGTTATATTGTTCATTAGAAAATACCATACATATAACCAAACGTCTAACTATATAGTCAATGTAATGGTACATAAATTGTGGTATTTACTTGGCTAGAACAGGTCTTTGCTTCAATTGCTGCAACGTGCGGCTTCTTGAAACTGGTACGTGATTCTGGAAAAAGAAAGAAAAAAGGGGGGAGGGTCCTGATTAATGTGCTGCATTGCAATGTGCAGGGTGAAACGCTTGCATAATTCTACATTTTGATCAATATCAAGAGAGTCCATTATTATATTATTGTTATATTGTTCATTAGAAAATACCATGCATATAACCAAACGTCTAACTATATAGTCAATGTAATGGTACATAAATTGTGGTATTTACTTGGCTAGAACAGGTCTTTGCTTCAATTGCTGCAACGTGCGGCTTCTTGAAACTGGTACGTGATTCTGGAAAAAGAAAGAAAAAAGGGGGGAGGGTCCCGATTAATGTGCTGCATTGCAATGTGCAGGGTGAAACACTTGCATAATTCTACATTTTGATCAATATCAAGAGAGTCCATTATTATATTATTGTTATATTGTTCATTAGAAAATACCATACATATAACCAAACGTCTAACTATATAGTCAATGTAATGGTACATAAATTGTGGTATTTACTTGGCTAGAACAGGTCTTTGCTTCAATTGCTGCAACGTGCGGCTTCTTGAAACTGGTACGTGATTCTGGAAAAAGAAAGAAAAAAGGGGGGAGGGTCCTGATCAGTGGCGGCTCGCCACTAGTGGGCGCAAGGGCGCCGACCCACCTGCTGGCCAGCTGCTGTTAAATCAGAGAAGAAGACAATAAAACTTTTTCGTTTTTGTGTTTTATAGCCCTATAAATAATATAAACATGTTTAAAATGAATACTATTTACTCATTTTAAGTATGTTTGTATTTCCAATGCACAATATAACGTTATTATCTAAATTAAAAAAACATCATTTTCTTGAGCAGGAAGTGACGTTTTTTTTATTTTTTCGTATTTCTCGCCCGAGGGCTAGAAGCGATCGCGCTCTGAGTGCGCGTCACAGTTTGATCGCTGTCTCCGTCACAGCCAATCAGTGCATACGGCGTTGTGCGTTGAAATATGACTATTATGTTGGAATCCGAGCGCAATTTGAAGCGGTCTAGCCCAGCAGCGTGAACTTCCGTGAAGAATTTCCATAGCCGCATTTTCGTGGAGACGCTCTGATTGGCCGACGCGATGCCAGTTTTTTTCCATAGCCGCATTTCTCGGGTTCTTGCTTAGAGAGAGAATGCGCCAGGTTTATTCAAGGACTGAGTATTTTCATTTCGATTTATAGTTAGCTAAAGCTACCACCATGGAATTGGATAATTCTGTTAAATCCATCAAATCAACACCGTTTGAAAGACGGACAAATCATTGGCCGAATCCAATTTCTAGGTTATTATTCCTAGGTTGGTGATCGGTGGAGATAGTGTTGTTGTGAGAATGATGCAGGCAGCTGTTTGTCTTAGACGAGCGTACCGTGACTGCAAGTTCTTTAGACTGTTAAGCGTAGGCACTCTTTCAAAGTTGGTTATGGTTAGAGTTTGTCTTAGAGCATGGCGATAGAACGCCAGGTAGTTTGCAGGCTGTTCGAGGCGGAAATGGACAAAGACACAGCTCTTCACTCACACAGCTTGTTGGCTAACAACAAGCTATATGGATGCGCACAATGGATGGACATCAACACAGGCTGGATGGACAATGCCATAGAGTGGATATACTTTATCAACAAGCCAACAACAAGGTAGATTAGCGATCTTAACTCTAGTTTAATACATGATACGTAACTCTCTCTCTCTCGCTCTCTCTCTCTCTCTCTCGCTATACACAGCTGTCTCCGCGAAATGCGGCTACGGAAAAAAGTATTGACTGTGCTTGCTGAGACGATAATAGGCTGGCGATTCAAAACGCGCTGCTGTGTTGTGAACTAACATTTATTTAGCTGCTGCTGATGCATAATGAATGAATGGTGAGTTGTTTAAAATGACAACATACATGTGTTAATTATTTGATTTGATTGATCCGAGAGACAGAGAGAGATTGCTCCAGAGCATCTCAGAGCATTACATTTTCAACTCGACCTATTAACGTGAACTGCGACCCACAAGGCACCAGCGGCAGCGGCCGCCACTGGTCCTGATTAATGTGCTGCATTGCAATGTGCAGGGTGAAACGCTTGCATAATTCTACATTTTGATCAATATCAAGAGAGTCCATTATTATATTATTGTTATATTGTTCATTAGAAAATACCATGCATATAACCAAACGTCTAACTATATAGTCAATGTAATGGTACATAAATTGTGGTATTTACTTGGCTAGAACAGGTCTTTGCTTCAATTGCTGCAACGTGCGGCTTCTTGAAACTGGTACGTGATTCTGGAAAAAGAAAGAAAAAAGGGGGGAGGGTCCCGATTAATGTGCTGCATTGCAATGTGCAGGGTGAAACACTTGCATAATTCTACATTTTGATCAATATCAAGAGAGTCCATTATTATATTATTGTTATATTGTTCATTAGAAAATACCATGCATATAACCAAACGTCTAACTATATAGTCAATGTAATGGTACATAAATTGTGGTATTTACTTGGCTAGAACAGGTCTTTGCTTCAATTGCTGCAACGTGTGGCTTCTTGAAACTGGTACGTGATTCTGGAAAAAGAAAGAAAAAAGGGGGGAGGGTCCTGATTAATGTGCTGCATTGCAATGTGCAGGGTGAAACACTTGCACAATTCTACATTTTGATCAATATCAAGAGAGTCCATTATTATATTATTGTTATATTGTTCATTAGAAAATACCATGCATATAACCAAACTTCTAACTATATAGTCAATGTAATGGTACATAAATTGTGGTATTTACTTGGCTAGAACAGGTCTTTGCTTCAATTGCTGCAACGTGCGGCTATTTGAAACTGGTACGTGATTCTGGAAAAAGAAAGAAAAAAGGGGGGAGACATAAATGTCATCATGTGTATGTCATAAATGTCACTATGAATTGAAAATGGGGGACCCTGATGTAAACAAGACAAAAACGTCTTTCTCTGGTCTGCATCCCCTTAACAATTGTGTGTATTGAGCCATACTGTATTGTACCCCTTCTGCAATCTGTTAAATAAAGTTTTCATTCATTCATTCAACATTAGCAGGACCAGTGACACGCCAAACAGCCTGCAAACTACCTGGCGTTCTATCGCCATGCTCTAAGACAAACTCTAACCTTAACCAACTTCGAAAGAGTGCCTAAGCTTAAAGGGGAGATGAAGCATATAGCGATATAAACATAGTCATAGCATCAAATTAGTATTTAGATAAGCCACAGAAAAAAATCACGTTATAAAAATAAGCAATAGACACAATATTTCTGACAATGTGAATACATTCCCTGAGGTCCATAGATGTCCCTAGATACCAATAATATGCAAATGGTCTTTCGATTTTGATTACTATTATTGTGAAATAATAATTAAATGTGAAATATTGCCATGTTATTGTGAGATTACAAAATCTGATGTGATATTACAGAGGATTTTGATTACAGCATTTTATTGTGAAATAATAATTAAATTATGTGAAATCAAAGGATACTGTATGAATGTCACTGTAATATGACACTCATAACAGAATTAGTTATCAATAACCTACCTGTATAAATGTTAAAAGTTGTTGCAAATATGCTTTCCCCTCATAAATATACCACTATACATTAATTTCTTATATTAGTTTTAAAATGACCATTTAACAGTTTAACCTGTTCCACCCCAGGTGAAAATCAGTAAAAATGTATACCTAGGTAAATGGAATATTGCTCCACTTCTACAAGGGCTATTTGCATATTCTTGGTATCTAGGAACATCTATGGACCTCAATGAATGTATTCTCAGTGTCAGAAATATTGTGTCTATTACTAGGCTTGCTTAAATTCTGATGAAACAAAGGAAAATATGAATTATGATTTTTCTTTTCATCTTTGACAGTGAATAAAACCATGATAATAATGACCAAACTTAAAAAACTGCCACTGAGCTCATTCAGTACCCTCTTGAGATCATGTGTACAAAAGATCTAAGGACATTAATAAAGGGAATATGATCAAATTGAAGGTTTTGTATATACAGTACTGAATTCTCCCATCCGGACCAATGCAATTTGAAATATTATTATAGAATATAGAATATATGCTTATACATTACCTTATTATAGCCAATTCGCACATTTATATATATATACATATAGTATCTTTCAAATGGCCGAGTTCAATTTGGATATAGTATCACCAAGCGTGCATAATAACATATACTGATATTTAATGTAATCGACTGTACTTTTTTATTTCTCCCACAGTGTAATCATTTTGTAACTAATTTCAGATCTAATTATTCCTACATGATTACAATAGTGTGGAGAAACTGACTGCGTTTCAATATTTGTCAAAAACGTTACCTTTTGTAGCTTATTATCGCGAATCATAACAATTATTGATATGTTTCATTCAGAACACCGAACTTTGAACGACCATAGCGGACCACAGGAAGTGTAGTTTGGTGAAATCTCAACACTGGCAGATAGCTAGCGAGGTCCTCTTGAAAATGGCCACAAAAAGATTCCAATTCTGATCGTTCAACATTTTCATTTCCGCTTCCGGGTCAAAAACGCGAGTTGAAAAAAAAACTTAAAATGATATAAACTCACTTTTAACCTATTGCTAAACTATTGCCAACCTAACGTTTTACATTCTACATGTATTTGTGACATAGTAGTGATAATAATACTTGAAAACGTTTGATTTTAAAAACCTTAATTCAATGTTGCCAGGTATCAACGTTAGCTCCCGGAACGATAGCCAGTTAGTTAGCACCAGCCAGGTATCAACGTTAGCTCCCGGAACGATAGCCAGTTAGCCGGGAGCTAACGTTGATACCTGGCTGGTGCTGGCTGACTGGCTATCGTTCCGGGAGCTAACGTTGATACCTGGCTGGTGCTAACTAACTGGCTATCGTTCCGGGAGCTAACGTTGATACCTGGCCTCTTATATTCTTATATGCAACAGGTGGATATCACTAAACACCAAAATCAAGAAACATTATAGCTAACTGCTAACGCTACTAGCTAAATTAGCTTCAGCTAGCAGGCATGCATAACGGTTAATATAATATTCTCTACCATGTAAAAACGAACACGGCACTACTCCACTGGCGTTTGCAATCGAAAGCATACATACAACATACAACATACAACATAATCGACATTATTGCCATGCAGTACTCACCATGCAGATGTAACAGAGGCAACTCGCCCCTGCCACGAATTCGACCATGCCTTGAGTGGGAGTCGAACCCCAGGCGTCCGCACTGCGGGCGACATAACAAACCGCTGCGCCAAGAAAGGAATTCCCTTCTAAGCGCTCAGTTTGTATGCCTCTGGGGAGTGAGTTTTACACCCGTTACATTCACCCCCCCTAAACTCACACCACCCAAGGCATCCGGGTCACGGCACCAGTGTAACAGAGGCAACTCGCCCCTGCCACGAATTCGACCATGCCTTGAGTGGGAGTCGAACCCCAGGCGTCCGCACTGCGGGCGACATAACAAACCGCTGCGCCAAGAAAGGAATTCCCTTCTAAGCGCTCAGTTTGTATGCCTCTGGGGAGTGAGTTTTACACCCGTTACACAGAGAGACAATGGAGACATGAGGTAGCTAGCTGCCAGGAAGCTGCCGCACAGGTGCATTCTGGGAGGCGGGGCACAAGTGCAGTGCAGTCTGGGTGATGAGACAATGACGACAGCATACGTTGAGCAGCAGCCATACGTTGATTCAACATTTATTAGATATTGGCATTTCAATCATTAAAATGCAACCACAAAACAAGATTGATTCAATGATATGTTTTCAACATTAGTCAATTGCTTTAGCGGTTAATGGGTGATTCAACATCAATCGTCGACCTTAACCAAAAATCAAGCATTGTGACCATAAATCAACATTGAATTAACACCTTTTGCTATCTGGGGTGTGTGTGTTAAGTAACAAACAACCTCCTCTCTGTGTGTTAAGTAACAAACCACCTCCTCACACATGCACACACATGTGTGTGTTAAGTAACAAACAACCTCCTCTCACATGCACACACGTGTGTGTGTTAATTAACAAACCACCTCCTCTCACACACACACTGCCTGGACAAAAGGCAGGGGAACTATGTGAGAATGCTATTCATCAACTACAGCTCAGCATTCAATACCATAGTCCCCTCCAAACTCATAGCCAAGCTCAGGGACCTGGGCTTGAACTATGACCTCTGCCAGTGGGTCTTGGACTTCCTGATGGGAAGACCCCAGGTGGTGAGAGCAGGCAACTGCACCTCCTCATCCATCACTCTCAACACAGGGGCCCCCCAGGGCTGTGTTCTGAGCCCCTCATCTACTCGCTGTACACAGATGACTGTGTGGCACAGCGGAACAACAACACAATTATCAAGTTTTCTGACGACACAGTTGTGGTGGGCCTGATCTCTGCCAACGACGAGAGGGCCTACCTGGAAGAGGTAGAGAATCTGGCGCGGTGGTGTCAGGAGAACAGCCTTTTCCTGAACATCAGCAAAACGAAAGAGATGATTGTGGACTTTAGGAGGTCGGGGGTCAGGGACTACAGCCCCCTCAGCATCGACGGGGCACCGGTCGAGAGAGTGAACAGTTTTAAGTACCTCGGAGTCCACATATCCGAGGACTTGACATGGACCACACCACACACATTGACAGTATAGGGAAGAAGGAATATGACTGCCTTTTTCCGTTTTGTTCGATTAATACCCAGGGATTAAAGTTCTCCTCAATTTTATTCCAAATCGCGACGGATTTTCCGTCAATTTTCTACCTGCTGCATATGATTCCTAGAGGCATACAATCTATTTTGATGTCGGTATTGGGTAGCCTATATAAACAATAATACGAGAGCATATACAAGACCAATGAATTTCACTGCCATGTATGATGTAGCGGTAGCCTATACGCCATGTGTAGCCATATGTGATCAATACAAACATGAACTTGAATTCCATCATGTCTGTGTGCGGGAGCTCACAAGGCTGTTGTCACAATGTAAATAAGAACGTGCACTGAAAAGTTACAGTATGTAGTTGGTTGATTATTTGTATGACAGTCATAAACCCTTGCAAAAAGTATCCGTTTTATTTAATGAATTGAAAACATGCAGCATGCCTTTCCTCCCGGCAGCAACGACAGTGGAATCCCTTTCTATTCACATAACTGCATTTGTGATGGAGCTTTGACAGCTACATGGGTGGTACAGTAATAACAGTCTATTACTCGATCCATCTACAATATCACGATGGGCCGTGCCATGTAGCCTATGTATAGCCTGCCTATGTGATCAATAAAAACGCGAACTTGAATCCAATCATCATATTTATATGTTGTGTCTGTCCACTATGTTTATTACTTTGTTATTTCCCCCCCCCCTATGTAAAGCGACCTTGGGTCTCTTGAAAGGCGCTATATAAAATGAAGCTATTATTATTATTATTATTATTATTATTATTATTATTATTATTATTATTATTATTATTATTATTATTATTATTATTATTATTATTATTATTATTATTATTATTATTATTATTATTATTATTATTATTATCACGTCTGTGCGCGGAGCTCACAAAAAAAAATTAAAATTGAAGTAGAAATCATTTAGTTGTGGCCAATCTTATTTGGAAACATGACACAAAATAATAGTACTGTATGTCGCTTTTTATTTTAAACAATATTTAATCGCGTTTGAGCCCGTTATAATTACACTACTGTCGCTATTTTACAATGAACTATAATGAATTACGGGTCATACAGAAGTTGAACACGCCAGTGTTGGAAGTAATGCACGGAAGCTTATTTCCGCGTTGCAGACTGCAATAATTCTACCACCGGGCGCCCAGGTATGCATGCTCCGAGCTGTGCGTATATATACGCACAAAGTCAAGCACAAGTTCAATTTGATAAGTCCCACACTTTGCTTAGAAATGATCGTAAAAAAATTGCGTTTATTAATGTCTATGCACCCAACTGTTATGAACCAGACTTTTTTCAATCATTGAATAAAATCCTAATGGAACTAGCTGATTTCCAGTTGATTATTGGGTCGGATATGAATTCTGTTTTGGATCATACCTGGGATAAATCAAAAGCAGTTAATCATAATGCTCGCTCGACAAACGCTTTAAAGCACTTGCTATCTGACTTTAATCTTATTGATATTTGGCGGGTTCATAATCCAGGCAACAGGGAGTATACTTTTTTCTCTAATAGACATCTATCATTTTCCCGTATTGATTTAGTTTTAATATCAGCATCCTTATTTTCAGACGTAAAAAAAATTGAAATCCGACCTATGAGTTTATCAGATCACCATGCCTATTTCTGTCAATTTCAATTCAGCCAGGCTAAGAAAAAGGCCACAAGATGGCGCTTTAACTGCTCTTTATTGGATAATCCAGTATTCTGTGAGCAATTTCAGTCTGAGCTAGCCCAATTTTTAATGTTTAATAATAACTCCGTGGATGATTTCAGGATACTTTGGGACGCTACTAAAGGCTTTGTCAGAAATAATGCTATTACTTTCTCTTCAAGTCTTAATAAATCTCAGCTAAAACGAATATCGGAATTAGAAACCATGCTGTCTACCTTGGACCTATCTCAACAGAGGCATTACTCTCAACAGACTGCCGCCACACTAGCCAATGTTAAGAGTGAACTAAACGATCTTATCAGGAAAAGAGCCGAATCCTCCATCCATAAAGGTAGAGTAAACCAATACTTTCATGGTAGTCGACCGAGTCAAATATTGGCCAACAAACTACGCAATAGTGATCTTGTAGGAAATATTACTACTGTTACATCAGAAAATGGTGAGCTGCTTACAGATCCAAAATTAATCAATACAAGATTTGCAAAATTCTATAATGATTTATATACTACAGAAGGCGAGCGTCCCTCTGAAGAGATTGAATCCTTTTTAAGTGGCCTTAACCTCTCTGTTTTGTCACCAGTTGAATCAAGTTTAATGGGTGCTCCTATATCATTGCAAGAACTCAAAACATCTCTGGAAACTATGAATAAAGGCAAGTCTCCAGGGTGGGATGGCATTCCCCCAGAATTGTATTTGCGGTTCTGGGACGTCTTAGGCCCGCTACTACTTGAGATGATTAATATATCCATATCTAAAGGCTCCTTAGGGAGAGACGTGAATATGTCCCTAATCTCTCTTTTATTAAAAAAAAGGTAAAGATCCAAACCAGTGTTCTAATTGGCGCCCTATTTCTTTAATTAATACAGATGCCAAACTATTTTCTAAAGTATTATCTTGCCGTCTTGAAAAGTTTTTACCTAAACTGATTCACCCAGATCAAAGTGGTTTTGTTAAAAAAAGGCTTTTGTCTGATAATTTGCGACGTCTCCTTCACATTGTCAACTCCGCCTCTCAAGCTAAAGTGTCGTCAGCTGTTCTCTCTGTTGACGCAGAGAAGGCCTTTGACCGTCTGGAGTGGACCTATCTTTGGGCTGTACTGAAACATATGGGACTAGGTCAAAATTTTATAAATATGGTAAAAATAATATTTTCTAATCCATCAGCCAGTGTCATAACCGGAGATATTAGTTCTCCTCCTTTCAAAATCACTCGTGGAAGTAGGCAAGGGGATCCGATCTATGCAAGCTTGTTTATTTTATCCCTTGAACCTTTAGCCCAAGCTATACGGCAATCAGAAAACATTAAGCCAATCTCTGTAAATTCTACTGATCATCATATTTCGCTTTATGCGGATGACATCTTGTTATATATGGAGAATGTATCTCAGTCTCTCTCAAGCCTCCTGAAAATCTTTGAAAAATTCAGTTCAATTTCAAGTTATAAAATAAACTGGACCAAATCAGCACTAATGTACCTAAGAACCACTCCTAACTCTGTGCTTGACCATGAGATCCCGGTTGTAACACAATTTAAATATCTTGGTATTGATATATTTCCTTCAATTGAAAACATTTTGTCCGTAAACTACAATAGAACCATTAGGTCAATCATAAATGATCTCAATCGATGGTGTAATACAGGGGTTCCCAAACTTTTCAGGCCGGGGCCCAGAAAATAAGGCGTCAGAGAGCCGCGGCCCAATGCACGTCTGGCTTTTTTTTTTTTTTTTTTTTGCCATGCAACCGATTTTTTAAGCCAAATATCACTTCAATCCTATTAAGTTAGTTCAAGTTAGTTATTCATTTATATGTGCTATTTATGAGAGGGCTAACTTGTTGCAAAATAATAATGATAATAATAATAGCCTCATTGAAATACTATTGTTGCTTCGGTTGTTTTCAGCGTTTTATGTGCATAATCTGTTATTTAGTTTGAAATGTTCGTTGAAATAAGTAGATTTTTCGTTTTTGTTTATTTATTAAGTTAATATAAAACCATATAGTCACATTTTAGAATACAATAGAATAGAATTTTAGAATACAACTAGAAACACTGTCCTGGCCTGCTTCTAAGTTCAGTGGCCTGACAAAAAAAATAAAAATAAAAAAAATATATATATATATATATATATATATTAGGGCTGTCAGTTTATCGCGTTAATTAGATTAATTAATTACACAGCAAATTATCGCGTTATGAAAATTAACTCAAAATTAATTACAATTTCTTTTTTTTTTTTTTTTTATATAATATTTTTTTTGTATCTCATTCATTCCATAATAATGTAGAATACACATTTACAGACTTTTTTTATTTTTTAATATGGTCCATTTGCATGTTCTTGGTATCTGATTCTAGGGAGATCTATCTCAGGGAATGTATTCCCAGTGTCAGAAATACTGTGGGCTAGATCCACAAAGAATGGATTCCCTGGTCTGCATCCCCTTAACAATTGTGTGCCGTACTGTATTGTACCCATTCTGCAATCTGTTAATAACATTTTCATTCAATCAATCAATCTGCGCGGTGATTGATTGAATGAAAATTTTATTTTGAGTAAATTGTAATGAACCAAATGAGAATATCAATACATTTTTTTGTATCTTTGACTGTGAATAACACCATGCTCAAATTGACCAGACCTGAAAAATCTAAGCAAATTAATAGATGGAAGATGATTAAACAGAAGGTTTTGTAGATACAGTACTGAATTCTGCCATCCGGACACATGCAATTTGAAATATGATTATATAATATAGAATATCAGGCATAAAATGGTTATGCGATTAAAATGCGATTAATTAGATTAATTAATTACAAATCCTGTAATTAATTAGATTAATTTTTTTAATCGCCTGACAGCACTAATATATATATATATATATTTTTTTTTAATCATCTCGCGGCCCACCCGTGGCTGCTCGCGGCCCACCTTTGGGTCGCGACCCCGACTTTGGGAACCACTGGTGTAATATACCTGTCTCCCTTTCCGGAAGAGTCTCTATTATCAAAATGAACATATTACCTCTAGTAAACTTCTGTAGTTCCATGATTCCTATTGCCCCACCTGTTGCTCATTGGGAAAATTTACATAGAGCAGTCTCAAAATTTATATGGCGAGGCAAGCGAGCTCGGGTTAAACTTACTACCTTACAAAATGAGCGGCAATCTGGTGGTTTAACTGTGCCAAATTTTAAGTTATATTTTCAAGCGTTATCATTTCGTCCTCTGTTGAGTTGGTTTAATTTAAATTCTGAGGCCCCCTGGCTTAATATTGAAAAACATATTGTGGCGCCGATTCGTTTACAAGACATTGTCTTTACAGATATTTCACTAAAGCAATGTAGATTACGTTATGGTCCGATAATAGCGCATGCCATATCTTTATGGCGCAAATATGAAAAGTTACTTAAATGGGATACTAAGTGGCATGAACAGACTCCCTTATTTCATAACCCGTTTTTGCTTAGCGGAGGCCGCAGTTTTGTAGCTCAATCATGGTCCAACTGTGGCATTCATGTACTTGGCGATGTTATGGAGGACAATGGTCTAAGAACATTCTCAGATCTGAAAGAGTCATATAACTTACCTGGCACCTCCTTTTTTTTATATTTACAGCTCCGCTCGGCTATGCGAGCCTATGGAGTTCCATGGACCAAACCAACTACTCACCCGTTAATTACTTTCTCTAAAAAAACTGCAGGTCTCTCCAAAGGACAAGTCTCTATAATTTATAAAGATCTATCACAAAGATGTACTTCGTTAATACCTGTTATCCAATCGTGGAGCACAGAATTGGGATTAGAACACCATCACTCTATCAATTGGACCAGAGTTTGGGGAAATGTTACTATGGCATCACGAAACCCAAATCATCAGCAGATTCATTTCAATTTTGTCCATAAAACATATTTAACCCCCCAGAAAGCTTATAGAATGAGACGTGCTATGTCACCAAACTGTACACTTTGTTCTCTAAATACTACTGGTACTTTTACACATATGATGTGGGAATGCCCCACAGTTAAAAGTTTCTGGGAACAGATAACTAATTATCTATCTAAAGTATTACAAAAACATATTCCCTGTTGTCCCAAATTACTTCTCCTTAATGATGATGATTCTTTAGCTTTAAGTATTGTTCAGAGACGATTTTGGCTGGCAGGAAGTACTGCTGCAAAAAAAATGTTGGCGCTGCGATGGCAAGCTCCACACTCTCTGCCCTTTAATCACTGGAAACAGTTATTAGCTGATGTTGTAACAATGGAGCTTTCTACAGCTAGATTAAATGGGGCAAGATATCAAACAATAGATAGCTGGAACCATATTCTCTATCAAGTTAGGACCTTCAATATATAGCTAGCAGGACATAACTAATTATATCTGTATAATTCCTTTTAGTTTTTTTTATTTTCTTGGTCTTTGTTGAAATTTTTGTTCAATTAATTTTCTTCTCAGGCCTATGACGGGGTGGGTTGGGGGGGGGGTACTATTATTATTATTATTATTATTATTATTATTATTATTATTATTATTATTATTATTATTATTATTATTATTATTATTATTATTATTATTATTATTATTATTATTATTATTATTATTATTATTATTATTATTATTATTATTATTATTATTATTATTATTATTATTATTATTATTATTATTATTATTATTATTATTATTATTATTATTATTATTATTATTATTATTATTATTATTTTATTTATTTTTTGTCAACGGTGGTTGGTGCAGGGGTTAGGGGGTAGGAGTTATTTATTTTAAATGAGGCAAGGGGCAAGCCAATGCATGTAATTGGCAAATAATTTAAATGTATGTTTTTATGTGCATTATATGTGCATTGTATGTGCATTATATATCCTGCCTTTTCTTCCAAAAAATGAAATAAAAATATATAAAAAAAAAAAAAAAAATTATCGTACGCACGGGTTATGCACATATCTGTGCGTACGCAACGTTGATAAATGAGGGCCCAGGATATTTCATACATACATTCATACCTCATTTGCACCCTATACCCTAAGTTTTGTACCTCACCTCATTTCTGCATTGTACCTCACTGTTACTCATTTTACTCTGTATTGTATATTGTATATATGTATATTGACTGAACACTTTACTTACTTTCTACTTACTTCTTAACCTTTTAAGGCCGACGGGACCGGTACCAGTCCCAAAATGACATCACGTCATAAATCAAGCTCTCCAGACTGTCTGAAATAATTAGCATTTCCCCCCCAAACATATTCAAGAGTAAACATCATAACCATATCACAACAGCAGTCATAGTGTATATTTTAAGCAATACGTTTGTTTACCAATAGGTTAAAGTGTTATTAGTGAGATTTAAGTTTTTGAAATGTGTTGTTGTGATCGCTGGGATACGCCATTTTGAAAAAGTGATCGTCGCTGAATATAGTCATTTTGAGTAATTCTGAGAAGAGGACATCCAGAGCTCTCAATGAGCATTGGAATCTTTAAAAACTACACCTCCCAACGGCCTCTAGCTGCCTTCAAACAAATTACTAGTGTATGCATTTTTTTTTAAATCTTATTACTCAGGATTATATACCACAAAACTGAACGTTATTGGCATATATTGGAGCGCAGTTAGTTTGTCTTCCCTATTTTGAACATTTAGCAACAATCCGATTTGAAATCAGTTTAAAAATGGCTGAGCTGTCGCAAGAATAAAAAACCTACTCTACATACAGTAGATTTCATTCTCCGTTCTTCATGCACGCCTGGTGATACTAAATCCAAATTGAACTCTGCCATTTGAAAGAGGAGATTTGGCCCGATCCATAGTGTGCAAGTTGGCTATAATAAGGTCATTTATAGGCCTCATATTCTATATTCTATAATAATATTTCAAATAGCATGGGTCCGGATGGCAGAATTCAGTACTGTATCTACAAAACCTTCTGTTTAATCATCTTCCCTTTATTCATTTCCTTCGATTTTTTATACACGTGATCTCAAGAAGGTACTGAACGAGCTCAGTTTCTTATGTCTGGTCATTTTTAGCATAGTGTTATTCACTGTCAAAGATGCAAAGAAAAATCATAATTCAAATTCTCCTTTGTTTCATCACAATTTAAGCAAGCCTAGTAATAGACACAATATTTCTGACACTGGGAATACATTCACTGAGGTCCATAGATGTCCCTAGATACAAGAACATGCAAAATTTGGACCTTGTAGAAGTGGAGCAATATTCCATTTACTTAGGTATGTATTTTAGGCAGATTTTCAGAAAATATGGCTCCGGGCTTAAGAGGTTAATAACTTTTTTTTTACTTACTTTTTTTTTAACTGTATGCAGCACACTCTCAGGGGCCCATACAGAAACAAGCATTTCATCATAAAGTATTCTGTATTTTATTATGACAAATAATAAACAAACTTGAACTTGAAACTTGAAGTAACTAACAACGTGTGTGTGTGTTAAGTAACAGCGCTGTCCACATCTGTTAGGTTGCGTCACGGCAACGGCGAGGATGATGACAGGGAAGAGACGCGGGGTAAATTACACGCGGCTTCCTCCCGTGTTCCCGCGGCACCGTCCCCCATGTTGCTTCCTCGACCGGTGTTCGCCACTGAGAGACGTCGCTCAGCCACACATGGTCTTCTGCAGCGACGCCTTGCTACAAAGTCTACTGCACTGTTACACACAGTTACACACAGAGGTTACACACAGAGGTTACACACAGAGGGTACACACAGAGGTTACACACAGAGGGTACACACAGAGGTTACACACAGAGGTTACACACAGAGGTTACACACAGAGGGTACACACAGAGGTTACACACAGAGGTTACACACAGAGGTTACACACAGAGGGTACACACAGAGGTTACACACAGAGGTTACACACAGAGGTTACACACAGAGGTTACACACAGAGGTTACACACAGAGGGTACACACAGAGGTTACACACAGAGGTTACACACAGAGGGTTACCCTGGAGCTAGGCTGGACAAGATATGCCTCCTAAAATGTCTAAACGGAAGTACAGGCTACAGGCGTTCCGGTTTCGACAAAACAATAGAAATGTGTGAAGTGCACAATATTTCCTCGTTTAAGTCACTGCAACGGCTTTGCCTGAAGAATTTACTACATGACCGGGACGTTCTAGCTTGTTTGCCGACAGGATTCGGGAAAAGTTTGGTCCGTTCGGAGGCAGCTTCCAGGGGAAGTACATACACCGGAAATTCTACCCCATAGACACTTTCGGCCGTAGTTTTATCGGCTACTGAGCAGCTCTGTGGGGGGGGGGGGGGGGGGGGGGGGGTCAAAGGTCAAGTGCTTTGCTCGACAGAACTTTGATGCTAGCTGTTGAGGGAAGTTACTCATTCACTTCAAAACCTCCACGAGGTCCCTTCTGGGTTATTAAAGCTTTTCAGCACAAATGACGAATGAAGTCTTTCTCTCACTCGACCTTGGGCTCTGTCGTATCCGTCAGCAAGAGGCCCTCCACTAGGACCAGGGATATACAGCAGGGCCCTCGACCAGGACCAGGGATATACAGCAGGGCCCTCGACCAGGACCAGGGATATACAGCAGGGCCCTCCACTAGGACCAGGGATATACAGCAGGGCCCTCGACCAGGACCAGGGATATACAGCAGGGCCCTCCACCAGGACCAGGGATATACAGCAGGGCCCTCCACCAGGACCAGGGATATACAGCAGGCCCTCCACCAGGACCAGGGATATACAGCAGGGCCCTCCACCAGGACCAGGGATATACAGCAGCGCCCTCCACCAGGACCAGGGATATACAGCAGGGCCATCCACCAGGACCAGGGATATACAGCAGGGCCCTCCACCAGGACCAGGCAGCAGGGCCCTCGACCAGAACCAGGCAGCAGGGCTCTCGACCAGAACCAGGCAGCACGGCTCTCGACCAGAACCAGGCAGAACCAGAACCAGAACCCTCGACCAGAACCAGACTGGCCTGTTTTAAATAGGATACATATCATTTTTTATGGTTATCCTGCCCCATTTTAAGTGGATATGATGATAAACTAAAATCTATATACAGAATCTACATCATTACACACTTTGGGAAGGGGTCTTTGTGCACAGCAGGGGGCAGGACTGAGTTTTGAATGGAGAAATCCGTTACCCTAAAGATGGCGGTAACAACGAAACTACTTGCTACAAAATTAAACATATTCAGAGAAATGTGTTATTTTAGTTGTTGTTTTATGTTGAGTAAAAATATAATCTACTGCATTTTGAGGTGAAAGGCCATAAATAAAGACGCTGTGGCAGAAACCACTGGATGACGCACGTGTAGAAGAGCATGTGTAGAGGTGCCGTTATCAAGATGTGAGCAGACTTCTCTTCAGAGAGACACTTTGGCTCAAGCACCCCTTGGACACTATCTGCACATGCAGTGTCTGTGACCCATTTCTTTGGATAATAAGAGACCAGAGCTTACATAATAGCCTGTAAAATCAATCTTGGTTTGAGAGAAATTTAATAAATGTGGGTCTGAAAACCACTGGCTTAGAGATTATGTTGTTGAACAGCTTAGCGTCTCTGCCAGGGACAGAGTCTGGCTAATTAACTAAAAAACACTAACAGACTGTACTCTCTCTACTATCTACTCCCTCTTCTCCTCTTCTCTCCTCTTGTCTCATCTCCTCTCCTCTCTACTCCACTACTCCCATCTCCTCTCTTCTCCTCACTTCTCTCCTCTCATTTGTTGCCTCCTCTTACAGTATTATCACATTCCTCCCTCTATCTATTGCCCTCTCTCTGTCTACCTCGCTCTCTGTTCCCCCCCCCCCCCCTCTCTCTCTCTCTCTCTCTCTCTCTCTCTCTCTCTCTCTCTCTCTCTCTCTCTCTCTCTCTCTCAAGCAGCCATTTACCATTTACTATCTCAGTTCTAGAATGTTCCTCTGTGGAATCCCCTCTTTTCTCACTGTCGACCACAGACGTCAACGACAGAATTCTAGTATTATTGCTTGGGGCTCAGGTGCTGTCCCCCCCCCCTGTATTTACAACACGGCCCTGATCTCGGTCTCTGAGCTCTCCAGTCCTCTCTTGCCGCGTCACGGTCGTATATTTCAGAGGGGACCGTCCATCTGTGTTGCT
The DNA here is from genome assembly GCF_963971535.1 of Notolepis coatsorum. Classification (NCBI taxonomy): domain Eukaryota; kingdom Metazoa; phylum Chordata; class Actinopteri; order Aulopiformes; family Paralepididae; genus Notolepis; species Notolepis coatsorum. Next base: position 62,153 of record NW_028174353.1, on the reverse strand, counting down.
TTAAGCCGCACATCCCCAGGGACCACCAGTCTTTTTTCAGAGCTAGCTATCCCGAGCTATCCCGGACAACGCTGGGAGTCGACATGCTTTCAGTGCTCAGAGCAGCGAGTGCTGGAAGTTAAAACGTTTAAACTTTCAGCAAAAGGGTCCCATGGTTCTAATGGGTTTTCAATAGAGGCCTATAGCAACAACAGCAACCAGCACTTCCCTGGAGCATCTGTCTGAGTGCTGTTGGCTGCAGAAGAGGTGCCCGGTGAACACACAGACCCTTACTGTATGTCAGTGATGATAGCAGTCTCACAGACACCAGCTTTCCTCACTGCCAGTTTTTCCTCATGTGCGTATCTAATAGAGCTAGAAATACCATAAACATAATTTAAAAAAAGACTAAATTATCCACAGTGGCTTTGAGATAAGTGGTTTTAACAGCTGTAGGTCACTGCCAGAGACCAAGACTGGCTCATTTAACTCTCTCCTCTCCTCTCCTCTCCTCTCCTCTCCTCTCCTCTCCTCTCCTCTCCTCTCCTCTCCTCTCCTCTCCTCTCCTCTCCTCTCCTCTCCTTTCCTCTCCTCTTCTCACTGTCCTCTCCTCTCTTCTCACCATCCTCTCCGCTCCCTGCCTCTCCTTTCCCCTCCTCTCTCATCCCCTTCCTCTCCTCTCCTCTCCTCTCCTCTCCTCTCCTCTCCTCTCCTCTCCTCTCCTCTCCTCTCCTCTCCTCTCCTCTCCTCTCCTCTCATCTCATCTCTTCTCCTCTCTTCTTCTCTCCTCTCTTCTCCTATCCCCTCCTCTCCTCTCCTCCCCCTAACTCTCCTCCCCTCTCCTCTCCTCGCCTCTCCTCTCTTCTCCTATCCCCTCCTCTCCTTTCATCTCATCTCCTCTCCTCTCTTCTTCTCTCCTTTCTTCTTCTCTCCTCTCTTCTCCTATCCCCTCCTCTCCTCTCCCTCCTCTTCTCTCCTCTCCTCTCCTCGCCTCTCCTCTTTTCTCCTATCCCTCCTCTCCTCTCCTCTTCTCGTCTCTCCTATCCCCTCCTCTCCTCTTCTTGCCTCGCCTCTCCTCTCCTCTCCTCTCTTCTCCTCTCCTCTCCTCTTTTCTTCTCTCATCTCCTCTTCTCTCTTCTCCTCTCCCACCCCCTTCCTCTCCTCTCCTCTCATCTATTCTTACCTTCTTCACCTCTCCTCTCCTCTCCTATCCCCTCCTCTCCCCTCCTCTCCCTTCCTCTCCTCTCCTCTCCTCTCCT
>NW_028174353.1:24347-60715 GCF_963971535.1 Notolepis coatsorum | reverse complement strand
CGCTTTGCCTGAAGAATTTACTACATGACCGGACGTTCTAGCTTGTTGCCGACAGGATTCGGGAAAAGTTTGGTCCGTTCGGAGGCAGCTTCCAGGGAAGTACATACACCGGAAATTCTACCCCATAGACACTTTCGGCCGTAGTTTTATCGGCTACTGAGCAGCTCTGTGGGGGGGGGGGGGGGGGTCAAAGGTCAAGTGCTTTGCTCGACAGAACTTTGATGCTAGCTGTGAGGGAAGTTACTCATTCACTTCAAACCCTCCACGAGGTCCCTTCTGGGTTATTAAAGCTTTTCAGCACAAATGACGAATGAAGTCTTCTCTCACTCGACCTTGGGCTCTGTCGTATCCGTCAGCAAGAGGCCCTCAACCAGGACCAGGGATATACAGCAGGGCCCTCCACCAGGACCAGGGATATACTGCAGGGCCATCCACCAGGACCAGGGATATACCACGCAGGGGCTCCAGCGACAAAGGTTCACTCCTGCACTTGACTGGCCTGTTTTAAATAGGATACATATATATTTAATTTTTTATGGTTATCCTGCCCCATTTTAAGTAGATATGATGATAAACTAAAATCTATATACAGAATCTATATCATTACACACTTTGGGAAGGGGTCTTTGTGCACAGCAGGGGGCAGGAGCAGAGCTGGAGACAGAGCCCTCCAGGAGTTTTGAATGGAGAAATCCGTTACCCTAAAGATGGCGGTAACAACGAAACTACTTGCTACAAAATTAAACATATTCAGAGAAATGTGTTATTTTAGTGTTGTTTTATGTTAGTAAAATAATATACTGCATTTTGAGGTGAAAGGCCATAAATAAAGACCCTGTGGCAGAAACCACTGGATGACGCACGTGTAGAAGAGCAGTGTAGAGGTGCCGTTATCAAGATGTGAGCAGACTTCTCTTCAGAGAGACACTTGGCTCAAGCACCCCTTGGACACTATCTGCACATGCAGTGTCTGTGACCCATTTCTTTGGATAATAAGAGACCAGCTTACATAATAGCCTGTAAAATCAATCTTGGTTGAGAAATTAATAAATGTGGGTCTGAAAACCACTGGCTTAGAGATGATGTTGTTGAACAGCTTAGCGTCTCTGCCAGGGACAGAGTCTGCTAATTAACTAAAAAACACTAACAGACTGTACTCTCTCTACTATCTACTCCCTCTTCTCCTCTTCTCTCCTCTTGTCTCATCTCCTCTCCTCTCTACTCCACTCCTCCCATCTCCTCTCTTCTCCTCACTTCTCTCCTCTCATTTGTTGCCTCCTCTTACAGTATTATCACATTCCTCCCTCTATCTATACCTGCCCTCTCTCTGTCTACCTCGCTCTCTGTCCCCCCCCCCTCTCTCTCCTCTCTCTCTCTCTCTCTCTCTCTCTCTCTCTCTCTCTCTCTCTCTCTCTCTCTCTCTCTCTCTCTCTCTCTCTCTCTCTCTCTCTCTCTCTCTCTCTCTCTCTCTCAAGCAGCCATTTACCATTTACCTCTCAGTTCTAGATGTTCCTCTGTGAATCCCCTCTTTTCTCACTGTCGACCACAGACGTCAACGACAGAATTGTATTATTATAGCTTGGGGGCTCAGGTGCTGTCCCCCCCCCCCCCCCCCCCCCTGTATTTACAACACGGCCCTGATCTCGGTCCTCTGAGCTCTCCAGTCCTCTCTCTGCCGCGTCACGGTCGTATATTTCAGAGGGGACCGTCCATCTGTGTGCTTTAAGCCGCACATCCCCAGGGACCACCAGTCTTTTTTCAGAGCTAGCTATCCCCGACAACGCTGGGAGTCGGACATGCTTCAGTGCTCAGAGCAGCGAGTGCTGGAAGTTAAAACGTTTAAACTTTCAGCAAAAGGGTCCCATGGTTCTAATGGGTTTTCAATAGAGGCCTATAAGCAACCAGCAACCAGCACTTCCCTGGAGCATCTGTCTGAGTGCTGTTGGCTGCAGAAGAGGTGCCCGGTGAACACAGACCTTACTGTATGTCAGTGATGATAGCAGTCTCACAGACACCAGCTTTCCTCACTGCCAGTTTTCCTATGTGCGTATCTAATAGAGCTAGAAATACCATAAACATAATTTAAAAAAAGACTAAATTATCCACAGTGGCTTTGAGATAAGTGGTTTTAACAGCTGTAGGTCACTGCCAGAGACCAAGACTGGCTCATTTAACTCTCTCCTCTCCTCTCCTCTCCTCTCCTCTCTCCTCTCTCTCCTCTCCTCTCTCCTCTCCTCTCCTCTCCTCTCCTCTCTCTCTCTCCTCTCCCTCTCCTCTCTCTTCTCCACTGTCCTCTCCTCTCTTCTCACCATCCTCTCCGCTCCCTGCCTCTCCTTCCCCCTCCTCTCTCATCCCCTCTCTCCTCTCCTCTCCTCTCATCTATTCTTACCTTCCTCTCCTCTCCTCTCCTCTCTCTCCTCTCCTCTCCCTCTCCCTCTCCTCTCCTCTCCTCTCCTCTCTCTCCTCTCCTCTCCCTCTCCTCTCTCTCTCTCCTCTCATCTCTCTCCTTCTCCTCTCTTCTTCTCTCTCTCTCTCTCTCCCCTCCTCTCCTCTCTCCCCTAACTCTCCTCCCCTCCCCTCTCCTCGCCTCTCCTCTCTTCCTCCTATCCCCTCCTCTCCTTTCATCTCATCTCCTCTCCTCTCTTCTTCTCTCTCTCTTCTCTCTCTCTCTCTCTCTCTCCATCCCCTCCTCTCTCCTCTCCCTCCTCTTCTCTCCTCTCCTCTCTCTCCTCGCCTCTCCTCTTTCTCCTATCCCCTCCTCTCCTCTCCTCTCCTCGCTCTCCTATCCCCTCCTCTCCTCTTCTTGCCTCGCCTCTCCTCTCTCCTCTCCTCTCTCTCTCTCTCCTCTCCCTCTTTTCTCTCTCTCTCATCTCCTCTTCTCTCTCTCCTCTCCCACCCCTTCCTCTCCTCTCCTCTCATCTATTCTTACCTTCTTCACCTCTCCTCTCCTCTCCTATCCCCTCCTCTCCTCTCCTCTCCTTCCTCTTCCTCTCCTCTCCTCTCCTATCCCTCCTCTCCTCTCCTCTCCTCTCCTCTCGTCTCCTCTCGCCCCTCTCCTCTCCTCTCCTCTCCTCTCCTCTCTTCTCCTCTCCTCTCCTCTCCTCTCCTCGCCTCGCCTCTCCTCTCTCCTCTCCTCTCCTCCCTCGCCTCTCCTCTCCTCTCCTCTCCTCTCCTCTCCTCTCCTCTCCTCTCCTCTCCTCACCTCGCCTTGCCTCACCTCTCCTCTCCTCTCCTCTGCCTTCCTCTTTGTTTGTTAACTTTGTTTGTTTCGGGTGGCTAGGTGGTGTAGTGGCAAGGCGCTCGCCATCACGCTGGAGACGCTGGGTTCGAATCCAGCTCTCGGCGTTGCTATCAGCTTGGCTGGTCGTTCATACTAACACAATTGGCAGTGTTAGGGGTGGGAAAGCTGATGGGTGGGTCCTGGGCGTTGTGGACAGCGACCCCTACAGTTCGGTCGGGGCGCCTGCACAGCGAGGGTAGGATCTGGAGGGAGGTAGTGTGACCTTCACACGTTACACTCTCCCGGTGAGAATCTGCGCTGCCAGGCTGGCTGCCGGCTGGCTGCACATGCGTCGGAGGAAAGCAGTGACAGTCTCCGGCCTCCCGGACCAACAGTAGGGGGGAGTGCGCAACAACCAGGAAGGGGTGGGAATTGGCATAACGTCTAAACAGTGGGATGGGAGAAAAATCGGAAAAAGGAGGAGGAAAAGATAATAAAAAAATAAAATAAACTTTGTTTGTTTTCACTCTCTGCTTGTCTGATACATTCTTTTCAATCAATCATTATATCTGTATGTCTCTCTCGTCTGTCTTCCTCACTCCGCTCTCTGCCTGTTTATCTCCCTCACTCTTTCTCTCTCTCTCTCTACCTGTCTGTCTCCCTCACTATTTCGCCTCCCTCTCCCCCCCTCTCTCCTCTCCTCTACCACCCCCTCTTCTCCTCTCCTCTCATCTATTCTTACCTTCTTCTCCTCTCCTCCTCCTCTCCTCTCCTCTCCTCTCCTCTCCCTCTCCCTCCTCGCCTCTCCTATCCCCTCGTCTCCCTTCCTCTCCTCTCCTCTCCCTCTCCTCCTCTCCTCTCCTCTCCTCTCCTCTCCTCTCCTCTCCTCTCTCTCCTTGCCTCCTCTCTCCTCTCCTCTCCTCTCCTCTCCTCTCCTCGCCTGCCTCGCCTCGCCTCGCCTCTCCTCTCCTCTCTCTCCTCTCCTCTCCTCTCCTCTACTCTCCCTCGCCTCGCCTCGCCTCTCCCTCTCTCTCCTCTCCTCCTTGCCTCGCCTCGCCTCTCCTCTCCTCCTCCTCTCCCTCCCCTCCTCTGACTTCCTCTTTGTTTGTTTGTCTCACTGTCTCTGCTTGTCTGATTACATTCTTTCAAACAATCATTATATCTGTATTGTCTCTCTCTGTCTATCTCACTCCTCTCTCTTCTCTCTCTACCTGTCTGTCTCCCCACTCTTTCGCTGCCTCTCTCTCCCCCCCCCCTCCTCTCTCTCTCTCTCTCTCTCTCTCTCTCTCTCTCTCTCTCTCTCTCTCTCTCTCTCTCTCTCTCTCTCTTCTCTCTCTCTCTCTCTCTCTCACTCTCTCTCTCTCTCTCTCTCTCTCTCTCTCTCTCTCTCTCTCTCTCTCTCTCTCTCTCTCTCTCTCTCTCTCTCTCTCTCTCTCTCTCTTTCTCTTTCTCTCTCTCTCTCTCTGTGGTCTACTTCCTTGGCGAAGACGTTGCTTGCGGTAACGAGACTTGCACGTCCAGTAGAGGGCCAAAAACCACAACGTACAGTATATCTAGGTAATCAAAACCAACCATGTGTGTGTGTGTGTGTGTGTGTGTGTGTGTGTATGCAGTGCCAGCCAACCTTTATTATAGCCCATGCTAACCACTAACCACAGGAGTTGCGAAGGGAGTAAACACAAACACACACGCGCACGCACGCGCGCGTGCACACACACACACACACACACAAATGCACGCATGCACGCACGCACACACACACTCCACACACCACAGCTGTAAGTGCTTGGCAATGGATGGGGAGGAGATTAGGACAAAAGGGCTTGGCCAAAGACACACACACACACACACACACACACACACACACACGCACACACACACACACACACACACACACACACACACACACACACACACACACACACACACACACACACACACACACACACACACACACACACAACACACACACACACACACACACACACCACACACACACACACCACACACACGCACACACACACCACACGCACACACTCTAGTGGAATGAGTGACATGCTGCCCCATAGATTCTCTCTCCATCCTCAGTTTCAGTTTTCATGTTGATTCCTTCTCTTTTCTGCCCAACTCGTCTTACTCTGCATACTGCACCTTATGTGACACTGTGAATACTGTGAATATATATTTCAGTTAGTTAGATAGTAAATTATATTGACCTATTTGTTTACACTGCTTGTGTTGTTTTTACTACCTGTACCCCCCCTTCCCCCATGCTGCTATGATGCCTGAATTTCCCAAGGGGACCAATAAAGGAATATCTTATCTTATCTTATCTCTCCTCACTTTCACAGAAACACACGGCAGAACTGGACAGAAAGTACCACCTCTTTCCCAAAGCAAACTAATATTACCAGACAATCAACCAAATATTACCAGACAATCAACCAAACATTACCAGACAATCCACCAAATATTACCAGACAATCCACCAAATATTACCAGACAATCCACCAAATATTACCAGACAATTCACCAAATATTACCAGACAATCCACCTAATATTACCAGACAATCAACCAAATATTACCAGACAATCCACCTAATATTACCAGACAATCAACCAAATATTACCGACAATCCACCAAATATTACCAGACAATCCACCTAATATTACCAGACAATCCACCAAATATTACCAGACAATCAAGAGCTTTTGTTCACTGGTGTTAATGTATTGGATTATCCTACCTTCTGTAATGTGGTTGTGAAAGGGTTAACCATTTGTCATGTGGCATTGAAAGGGTTAACTTTCTGCATTGTCGCAGTGAAAGGGTTAACCCTTTGGTAGTGTGGTAGTGAAAGGGTTAACCTTCTGTAGTGTGGTTGTGAAAGGGTTAACCCTTTGTTTTATGGCAGTGAAAGGGTTAAGCTTCTGTATTGTCACAGTGAAAGGGGTAACCCTTTGGTAGTGTGGTAGTGAAAGGGTTAACCTTCTGTAGTGTGGTTGTGAAAGGGTTAACCCTTTGCCGTGTGGCAGTGAAAGGGTTAACCCTTTGTCGGTGGCAGTGAAAGGGTTAACCTGTTAAGTTGTAGCCCTATTTTCAGTAATTCCGCCTAAAGGTACATGCCTAAGTAAATGGAAGATTGCTCCACTTCTACAAGGTAAATTAGCATGTTCTTGGTATCTAGGAACATCTAGGGACCTGGGGGTATGTATTCCTAGTGTCAGAAATATTGTGTCTGTTACTAGGCTTGAGTAAATTGTAATGAAAAAAAGGAGAATATAAATGATGATATTTTTTTGCGATGCCCGCCGTCCGCCTTCCAAAAGCGCAGTCTTCTTGTCCCGTTATCCTCCGGGCGTTGTCTCGACTCGCCTCACGTCGATCGTCGCCGCCGTCGTGTCCGCTTTCGTCATCCTGTCCACAGCCGCTATCTTGTCCGTAGTCGCCATTCCGTCCGTGGCTTTCGTCTCGCCTGTAGTTGCCATTTTGTCTGTGGCTTTCGTCTCGCCTGTAGTCGCCATTTTGTCCGTGGCCTCTGTCTCGTTCATGGCCGTCGTCTCGTCTGTAGCCGCCATCTTGTCCATGCGCGTATCGCACGCTCTGGTTGTGTTTCTTCATGCATGCTCAGTCTGTGTGCCCCGTGGATTTGCAGAAGCTACACCAGACAGCCTTTGTGCATTCGCTTCTCCGATGGCCTTTATCTCTGCATCGCCAACACGCCAGGTTCGTCGTGGTCCTGGTTCTCTCTCTTGGCGTCTCTCGAGCCTTTAGCACCCTCTCCCCTTCCTCTGCGGCGGCTGGGTGGGTGTCTTCTGAGGCCTCGAAGTTCCTTAACTTAGCCTTGAACTGTCCCAACGTAATGTCTGTTGAACCGTGTGTTATCAGGAGCAGTGTTTTTCTCCTAGCCCCGGATCTAAAAAGAAGAAAAAAAAATATTTACATTTTTTTTTCTTTCTTCTTTTTTTTTTATGGCAGCATCCCCATTGTCTGTGCTGAATGTTTGTTAATGTTTGGTATTTTTCTTTGGTTTTTAGTACTTTTAAACATCGATTTTTAGCAAGTAGTAGTTTTCATTTGATCCAATATAATTTTTTCATTCACCGATTTGTGGACTTTTTTTTTTATTGTCTTGAAAGGCGCATTATAAATCAAATGCATTATTATTATTATTATTATCATCCAGGAGGGAAAAGACACTTTGGATAGTAGGGACTGCATCTCTGCCAGTCCTGGTCAGGAAACACTTTGCAACTGTGATCTCCTCTGGCAGTAGTTGGATATTGTAATGTGTGGCGAGGGGTTGCAGCAATTCCACTGAGAGAAACTGGTCTGAGGCCCCTCCTAATGTACAGTCCCCTCCCCATCATATGTATATACTCTGTCAGGATCTAGGGTTAACAGTACTGCGTATTTGAATACCGTTTATGTCACAAATGTATCCGTACTAAATACCTATATGTCCCTATGCCATAAATGTCATGTATGTTGTGTATGTCATAAATGTCTATATGAATTGAAAATGGGAGACCCTGATGTAAACAAGACAAACGTCTTTCTCAGGTCTGCATCCCCTTAACAATTGTGTGTATTGAGCCGTACTGTATTGTACCCATTCTGCAATCTGTTAAATAAAGTTTTCATTCATTCATTCATTCATTCATTCATTCATTCATTCATTCATTCATTCATTCATTCATTCATTCATTCATTCATTCATTCATTCATTCATTCATTCATTCATTCATTCACTCATTCACTCATTCACTCAACTACATACTCGTCCATCCTTTTCTGCTTCCTCCTTTGGCTGGTAGTATGTTCCTCAATCCCAAGGCCATTACATATGGCCTTTGTCCTGTCATACATGTCCACTGCCATCTCTGAGGTGCGATAACCTTTGTGTGTCCTGCACTGTGCTTTTAAATAGTACAGATAGGTATTGAAGATGTGCACTTTAACGCAGCAGCACCTGGAGCCATCCATACCCATGTCCAGTGTCCACTGACAAAGACATGCTCATGATACTGTGATAAACTATAATAAGCTTTAATCGAACCCTGGTTCATTTCATCGGATAGTCCGGTTGGTTTGGGGTGGTGTGAAAGCTCATTCACTCTTGCAAGTGAACCCTGCTGCGGTTCATTTGAGATGTGAATGCAAAGCGGACCAAAGGCAGGAAAAGACCCCAAAATCTAATATTTTTTTTATGAGAAGACTGAAACATTATGTATAAAAATTTTTCGATTGCTTAAGCACGATTTTGAAAACAGGGCCCGGTGTTTCAAAACACTACACATAATTAGCACAACCACACACACAATTATCAGAACACCTCAGATCCTTTGCTAAATTAAACACAAACTATACACTCATTTATAAAAACTACATTTTGTTACATATGACTTAATTCTGTTTGAACCAGTTACACACTGCTGTGCTTAACCTAAAACACATTTAGCAATTCTACTTCTCAGTGATTAGAGTACTGTAAGTGAAGTACACAGAGAATGTGCAAATATACAATAAATTCACCAAACACTACACAAGACCAATGCTGTAGTGTAGACTGATGAAAATATAATTTATTTATCTCCATATACCCAAATCAATGATGCAGACTGATGAAAATATAAATTTTCTCTCCATATAACCAAATCAGTCAACATTTCAACACAGAGAATCACAACAAAACATGTCCCAGTTTTCATGCCTAACACAGTAAGCTCAGCAAATATCAGACAAACATAAAATACTGTATCCAGTACAGGTTAAAATGACAGTAAAACAAAAACAAAAATAGAAAACATTTAAATAGAGTACAGAAAATACTAGACATTATCTCTTAGCCTAGCTGGATCTGGCAAGAGATTATTTTGTTGTGATTCTCCATGTTGACATGTTGACTGATTTGGGTATATGGAGAGAAAATGTATATTTTCATCAGTCTGCATCATTGGTTGTCTTGTGTAGTGTTTGGTGAATGTATTGTATATTGTCACGCTCTCTGTGTACAGTACTTCACTCTCCTTCCATTGTCATCCAAACTGGATGACATCCGAGCAAGGACTCAATACCAAAGAGACGTTAGGGACTGCAACGTTCTCTGCTTCACCGAAACGTGGCTCACGCCGGAGGTTCCAGATCACGCGATTCAACCAGCGGATCATTTCTTTATCCATAGGAAGGATCGGACACAATCAGAGTCCGGTAAACAACGTGGTGGAGGTATTGCCTTCATGTTTAACAAAAATTGGAGTGATCCAACGAATGTGAAGGAATTATCCAATCACTGCTCCCCAGAACTGGAATATATAACCATCAAGTGTCGTCCTTTCTTCCTCCCGAGGGAGTTAACGGCGATCATCCTGGTCGGAGTGTATATTCCACCGCAAGCCAACAACAACGCCGCGCTCTCCAGACTACACGACGAGGTAAACAATATACAAGCGACGAACGTTAACGCCGCCATTTTAGTACTGGGAGATTTCAATAGCGCCAATCTGAGAAAGGTATTGCCTGATTTCTACCAGCATGTGACTTGCAACACCAGAGGCGGTAACATCCTAGATCACTGTTACACGCAATTTAAAGGTGGCTACAAGGCTCATTCTGATAGTGGCTTTGGCAAGTCAGATCACGCATCCATTTTCCTTACACCAAAGTACAGACAAAGAATTAAAAGTACTCCCGTAGTCTCGCGAGAGGTGCAGAAATGGGATGTGACGTCAGAGGATACACTAGTGTCAGTGTTTCACAACACAGACTGGATTGTATTCCGCGACACAGATAACATTAATGCCTACACGGAGACAGTGCTGGACTATGTCTGTACTAGGGTGAAAGAAACAATCCCCACTACCAAAATGAAAGTTTACCCAAATCAAAAACCCTGGGTAGACAAATCCGTCCGTGAAGCTCTGAGAGAGCGCACCAAAGCATACAATGACGGCCTAGTGGCAGGCAACATGAACGACCACAAGGTGGCGCAACACAACGTAAGGAGGACAGTGACAGAGGCCAAACGACGCTACAGGGATAAAATTGAACTCCAGTTTGAACAAGCTGACTCTAGAGCTATGTGGCAGGGGCTCAAAACGATGACAGACTACAAAGGCGCCTCCCTCAAACTGAACAGTGACATCTCCTTAGCAAACGACCTCAATACCTTCTATGCGAGGTTTGATGCTGGTAATAACAACACCAGCTCACAAGCCTCGGCAATGGGGGGGGGGGGGTCGGCTGCTGATGGAGGCGCAGTGTTCAGGGTAACAGAGCATGAGGTGAGGCGGACCTTTAAAAAAGTGAATATCAGGAAGGCAGCAGGTCCGGACGGCATCCCCGGCCGCGTCCTAAAAGTCTGTGCCGACCAACTGGCCCCAGTATTCACTGACATATTTAACCTGTCCTTAGAACAGGCTGTCATCCCCACCTGCCTGAAGAAGTCCACTATTATCCCTGTACCCAAAAAATCCAAGCCTGCTTGCCTCAACGACTACCGCCCTGTAGCTCTCACCTCCATAGCCATGAAGTGCTTTGAGAAGCTAGTAAAGGGCTACATCTGCTCCTCCCTCCCCATCAACATGGACCCCCTGCAATTTGCATACCGCCCCAACAGGTCCACGGAGGACGCCATATCCCATGTGCTGCACACAGCAGCATCACACCTGGACAAGAGGCAGGGGAACTATGTGAGAATGCTATTCATCGACTACAGCTCGGCATTCAATACCATAGTCCCCTCCATACTCATAGCCAAGCTCAGGGACCTGGGCTTGGGCTATGACCTCTGCCAGTGGGTCTTGGACTTCCTGACTGGCAGACCCCAGGTGGTGAGAGCAGGCAACTGCACCTCCTCATCCATCACCCTCAACATAGGGGCCCCCCAGGGCTGTGTTCTGAGTCCCCTCCTCTACTCCCTGTACACACACGACTGTGTGGCTCAGCGGAGTAGCAATACAATCGTCAAATTTGCTGACGACACAGTGGTGGTGGGCCTGATCTCTGCCAACGACGAGAGGGCCTACCTGGAAGAGGTCAAGGTCCTGGCGGGATGGTGCCAGGAAAACAGCCTCTCCCTGAACGTCAGCAAAACAAAGGAGATGATTGTGGACTTCAGGAGGTCGGGGGTCAAGGACTACAGCCCCCTCAGCATCGACGGGGCACCGGTTGAGAGAGTCAACAGCTTCAAGTACCTCGGAGCCCACATATCCGAGGACTTGAAATGGACCATACACATTAACAGTGTGGTGAAGAAGGCACGACAACGCCTCTACTTCCTCAGGCGCCTAAGGAAGTTCCAAGTCAGCCAGAAGATCCTTAAGAACTTCTACTCATGTACAATAGAGAGCATCTTGACCGGCAACATCACCTCCTGGTTTGGGAATAGCACTGCAAAAGACCAAAGCAGACTACAAAGAGTGACACGTTCAGCCGAACGCACAATCGGAGGGGGGCTCCCCACCCTCCAGAACATTTACTACAAGCGTTGCAAGGGGAAGGCTAAGAGAATTATTAAGGACTCGAGCCACCCGAACAACTGCCTCTTTGAACTGCTGCCGTCAGGCAAGCGATACAGGAGTCTCAAGGCGAGCACAGAAAGACTCAGAAGTAGCTTCTATCCCCAGGCCATCAGGCTGCTAAACGAACAATGAATGAACACTACACAACAACAACCACCAAACACACATAGCACACACATCCACACGCACACACTCACTTTAAACAAACACACTGTAGCACCCACTACACACACTTTATAGCACACACCCACTTTAAACAAACACACTGTAGCACCCACTCCCCACACTTTATATTTATGGATGAAGGATTGCACTACAACTCGTACACCTTACTGTAAATTGTACCTAAAATTGTACCTCATCCCATTTCTGCTTTGCACTAGATAGTACTGTACACTAGTACACTGCATAGTTGTGTATTGTATATTATATGGTAACTCAGAACATTGTACATATGTCTATACCGAACAACTGTGACCTCATTTTCTTCTTCTAAATTCATGCTATATTATGTTATTATGTTATTTGATACTATCTTGTCTAGCACAGTCTCTGGAGCGTAACAGTAAGAAGCATTTTGTATGAAAGTATTCTGTACTTCTGTATGACAACTATTAAAGAACTTGAACTTGAACTTGAACTTGAACTTGGTTGAAGGCAGGTGAACTCACCTGCTGCATTTTTATAGTGCTTAAACCTGATTGGTGTATCTACAATTAAGCAATGGTGTGTTTGTGCATCTGATTGCTGTGTTTAACCAATTGGCTCATATGTGTGGTCATTTGACATTCTATGTGTAATGTAATGCAAGTGTGTTTAGTGTTTTGCAAATCACTGTGTGTATTGTTTTGCAAAAAGTGTGAGGCTGACTTTGTGCTTATAGGGGTGCAAATCTGGGCCTATGTTTTGCTCCTTGAGTGTAAGGTTTTGATAATTGTGTAATACTTTTGATTTGAGTGTTTATGCAATCGAAGAAAACTGTAAAGACTAGAGATTAACTGTTTATTTCTTTTGTACATAGGCTGTCCATAATGTTTGTTTGTTTATTTGCTTATGTGTATGATTCTTAACTGTGTTTTTATTTTGTTATTGGTGTATATGTGTGTATGTATGTATATGTATTAGGGATGTCCGATATTATCGGCCTACCGATATTATTGGCCGATATCGGCATTCAAATGTGATATCGGAAAATATCGGTATCGGTTTTTAATATATTCTTTATTATTATTATTTTTTTTTTACATTTCTATAGAAATGATGTCCGATATTATCGGCCTACCGATATTATCGGCCGATATCGGCATTAAAATGTGATATCGGTTGATATCGGTATCGGAAATTAAGAGTTGGACAATATCGGTATATCGGTATCGGTAAAAAAGCCAATATCGAGCATCCCTAATATGTATATATATGTATGTATGTATGTATGTATGTATGTATGTATGTATGTATGTATGTATGTATGTATGTATGTATGTATGTATATTAGGGATGCTCGATATTGGCTTTTTTACCGATACCGATATTCCGATATTGTCCAACTCTTAATTTCCGATACCGATATCAACCGATATCAACCGATACCGATATATGCAGGGTTTCCCCCCCCAAAAAAACTGAATAATTTCAGGTAACTAATAATTTCACTGGATATATATATAACAAATATTGTTATTGTTTTTTTCTTTTTTTAAACCGATACCGATATTTTCCGATATCACATTTTACTGCCGATATCGGCCGATAATATTGGTCGGCCGATAATATCGGACATCCCTAATGTATATGTGTATATATGTATATTTGTACCCTCGTTGGGGCCTCTTGGACCATATCAATGTTTTATCTGGCTAAATAAAGGTTAAATAAATAAATAAGAAACTGATGATTTGGTCCTGTTAACTTTGAATTTTCTATGGGGACTGCCCATATCCCTCTCATGGACCTGGACCTCACTTTAAAAAACTCGAATCTAGTTCTTCAGTATTCGTCTCTAATTACTCTAAAATTGCGTATTTCAGAAGCCCCCAATGTTTTCTAACCCTAAAAACGCCCCTGATCAGGAGTGTGAACGGTTTGTACAGCTCCGGTAGTCCTCTCATTATCATCGCCATCATTAGCCCATCGCTCCGTGCTTCTCCGGCACTCCTCAATGGCGTCGTAATTTGCTCCGCTCTGTTGACGTATTCGGTCACAGTTTCGGTGATCCCCTTCCTCAGGCCCGTTAGTGCTGTGTAGAGGGCCACGACTCTGGCTCTTCCTCGCCCGATGAAATGCTCTCTCAGTACCGCCAGGCTTTCTCTGCTGTGTCGCGGAATATCAGCCCCAGGCTGGTGTCGTCAAGCATCGGCGCTAACTCACAGCACGCGTTAGCATTCTGCTGGTCGTCCAGGGCTTGCTCTTCCGCTGTCAGTTCTCCGGTGGGGGCCCCCAGGATTGTCTCCTTCAGCCCCACCCTGTGCATGCAGCACAGCATGCGCTCTTCCCAGAGTTCGTAGTTCTCTGCTTTTCCATTGAATGTCGGCCACTTGTCTCTTCTCTTGTTTTCCATCCTCTTCGTTAACACTTTCAGTGCCACCAGGTGGCGCCAGAGTTAGCGCTTGAATGCCACCATCCACTTTAATGTTATCGTTAATATCGCCTAATCTATGTTTTAAATTATGGCTATGTGTCTAATCTGCCCGTCGCTTATCAAAGAATCCTTTTCCAGTCAGTGCTGTCAAGGCAGATTGGTTTTTTATCGCTTCATTTCCGTTTGAGAGCATTTTGAAAAGCACCCGTTTTGAGGTAAAAAACAGTCCATTCTGGGCCATTCTATGATAATCGTCTTTTACTGGAATATTCCAGAACGTTGATATTTGTCGGCCTATTTATGAATCGTTTTCAAATAAACGCTAGATGATCAATATTATACGTACACGCACGCCCATTCGAGCCGCGCACAGATAATCCGTGTTCATTTCCTCTTGGATTTTTACAGTGAAACCGATAGAGGACATTTCACAAAACAGCTTATATCTTCATCAAAATGAGTCTGATTATCCTAACACTGATAACATAGATTCCTTACCTGACATCAGATAGTATCGAACTGGTATATTCCAATTCCTGATCACCATTCGAAGTGTATAGATCCAACGTGATACAGTAGAACACATGATTCCGCGGGGCTCAGAGGCTCCAGAATGAACTCTGATAACCCCGGCTGCATCAGTGGACTGGAAAATGTGGAGTACAGGATTTTTTTCCCCATCCATTTTCATTGAGTCCATTCCAAAATCCCTTATGTCATCTGGGAGACGATAGGGGGCGCTTTTTTCCACATCTGATCGCCGGCGGCACTCGGGTAGACTAGGGTAGGCTCGCGTGATGCAATATGATTTCAGATCGCTAAAAAAAAAAAAAATCCGAGAAATCTCGTGAGTGGCTTTCAACGAGATATTAATAATTCCGAGAAAACTTGTGAGTGGCATAGAAAGTGTTAATGGTATGCTTAGCTTTTACTCTGGTCGGCCTAGCGACTAGCCACGCGGTGCTCCCGGCGCTATCCTAGCCTATAACTTCAGCTAAGCTTGCTACAGTACCTCCACTATTTCGCCCGGCGTTATCTGGGCCCATAACCTGTTAACAGAACTCAGTTTAGGGCGACAATAATGTGGTCAAGAGGCATGGTTTCTATCTTGTGCCTGAACTGGCGTGGCTTCTTTTATTCACATGTCAGCAGCAGTAGTAGTACAACTCTTCTCTCTCTGAGAGACATTGGGGGAGAGAACGAAAGGGATGGGCACCTTTCCTTTTATAGTTGCCCTAAGGTAGAATACCTGGGTGGCTCCGCCTAGAGCACCCTCCAGTGGGGACAGATATATATGCAACTAGGCAATCACTGGTGGAGACAATTGTCTACGCAGGTAAACAGTTACTAGTGTAAACAGTCATATGTACTGTTAGACAGTTACTAACAATCCTATACAGAGTCTCTGATCTCAACAGCTACATTTAAAAATAAAATAAAAACAAACCTCTTAACATCCGATTCACGACGCGCCACTTTGCTGACCTCTAGCGGCTCGGGTGTGCATTTCTTTTAATACAATATATAGATAGAATTATAGCCCTATTTGTTGCCTGTCAATTGCCCTTTCAAGTGACAAAATCTGTTCAGCGGTTCTCGAGTTACATGCCGATATGTGAGGCGTGCGCCAAAGTGCACATTACCACCCCGACCTCCGGGGGCTCTAGCTCCGTCAATCATTTGGCGATCTCGAAAATCTTTGGACAGGGTTGTAGCCAATGAGTGTGGCTTTCCAATGATATGATAAAAGAAAAGCAGGGTCCCCCAATTGTTTCAAGTTTCAAGTTTCAAGTTTCTTTAATAGTTGTCATACAGAAGTACAGAATACTTTTATACAAAATGCTTCTTACTGTTACGCTCCAGAGACTGTGCTAGACAAGATAAGTATGAAATAAAATAGTATAGCATGTAAAAATAGAAGTAAAATAAAAGTAAAAATGGAAATAAAAATAGAAATAGAAGTCACAGTGTTCAGTATAGACATATGTACAATGTTCGATGCAGAATAGAAGTAACTGAGTTACCATACAATATACAATATACTATGCAATGTACTAATATACAATACTATATAGTGCAAAGCAGAAATGGGATGAGGTACAATTTAGGTACAATTTACAGTAAGGTGTACTTGTAGTGCAAATCCTTTGCCAATAAATATAAAGTGTGCTTAGGTGTTCTAAAGTGTGGAGAGTGGGTGCTGCAGTGTGTTGTTTGTTTAAAGTGAGTGTGTGCGTGTGGATGTGTGTGCTGTGTGCATTTGATGGTTGTTGCATATATAGTGTTTATTGTTCGTTGAGCAACCTGATGGCCTGGGGATAGAAGCTTCTTCTGAGTCTGTCTGTGCTTGCCATGAGACTCCGGTATCGCTTGCCTGACCGCAGCAGTTCAAAGAGGCAGTTGTTTGGGTGGCTGGAGTCCTTGATGATTCTCTTAGCCTTACCCCTGCACCGCTTGTTGTAAATGTTCTGGAGGGTGGGAAGCCCCCCTCCAATTGTGCGTTCGGCTGAACGTGTCACTCTCTGTAGCAGGCACGTGCACACATAGAGGCCAAGGGGTGCTTGAGCACCTGCCTTTTTTAGCCTCATCAAAAAAGTTTTTGAAAAAAAAATTAAATATTTTAATTTTTATTTTTTTACCGTTACGCATATAGACTGACCTTCCAACTGAAAAATGTCAGGATAGAATCAAAATATTAGGTAAAGAGAGAGAGATGCCCCATATTCCATTGCAGTTTGCATGGCCTCCTCAGCGTGCCTCTCCGCGGACCTATATATTTTATGCATAGCGTGGGTGGTGATGATGATGATGATAGAAACCGCTGTGGCGCATACAGTTGAATGCTGGTATTACACTCATTGAGGGACACGAAGAAATCAAGTCCGATGGGATTTGGGAATCTCAAATACAAATCGGGATTGGAATAAAAAATGCATTTATATTAAACAATACAGAATATACAGCACTTCTTGGGGTCTGTAGGGTAAGCACTTATTACCTCCCCCCTGAACATTTATGGAGATGTATGGGCCTTTTAAGTCAGTGATAAAGTGTCTTTCAAGGATAAGTGAGCTCCTGCACTGATTATTATTGTTCAATATTCAATATTTGATCACCAAAACCCCCCAAAAAACATAAAAAGGGGGCCCCCCGCCCGAAAAGGGCCCTTAAAAATCGCGCTTGTGCGCTATGCGCGCTCGGTTAATATATACACACAAGTGTAGTGCCCTTTTCAGCCTTTGAGCACCTGCCCCTTTAAAGTCCTGTGCACGTCCCTGCTCTGTAGTCTGCTTCGGTCTTGTGCAGTGCTATTCCCAAACCAGGAGGTGATATTGCCAGTCAGGATGCTCTCTATTGTACATGAGTAGAAGTTCTTAAGGATCTTCTGACTGACTTGGAACTTATAGGCGCCTGAGGAAGTAGAGGCGTTGTCGTGCCTTCTTCACAACACTGTCAATGTGTGTGGTCCATGTCAAGTCCTCGGATATGTGGGCTCTGAGGTACTTAAAACTGTTCACTCTCTCAACCGGTGCCCCGTCGATGCTGAGGGGGCTGTAGTCCCTGACCCCCGACCTCCTAAAGTCCACAATCATCTCCTTTGTTTTGCTGACGTTCAGGGAGAGGCTGTTCTCCTGGCACCATCCCGCCAGGACCTTGACCTCTTCCAGGTATAGGCCCTCTCGTCGTTTGCAGAGATCAGGCCCACCACTACTGTGTCGCCAGCTGACTTGATTAAGGGGCGTGTTTAAAGCGGCCATTTTGTTTCCTTAAGTGACCCATTAAAAGCTGCTTCCTGCTTAAAGACAGCACTTGTGTACTGAGTGTGATCTCAGAGCCCTGTCACTGCTTAAAAGCAGAACCTCAGCCTCTCCTGGAATCACTCTGTACTACATTCTGTTGTGGAAGGACAGCTCATTCACTGAGAGACTTACACTGCATCAGGGTAAGACATTTTAAGTCATTTAGTAATATCTTTAAACTGAGACTTGATTGCTGACCTGACCAGCTGACTTGATTAAGGGGCGTGTTTAAAGCGGCCATTTTGTTTCCTTAAGTGACCCATTAAAAGCTGCTTCCTGCTTAAAGACAGCACTTGTGTACTGAGTGTGATCTCAGAGCCCTGTCACTGCTTAAAAGCAGAACCTCAGCCTCTCCTGGAATCACTCTGTACTACATTCTGTTGTGGAAGGACAGCTCATTCACTGAGAGACTTACACTGCATCAGGGTAAGACATTTTAAGTCATTTAGTAATATCTTTAAACTGAGACTTGATTGCTGACCTGACCAGCTGACTTGATTAAGGGGCGTGTTTAAAGCGGCCATTTTGTTTCCTTAAGTGACCCATTAAGGGCCAGGTGTTAGAAAGCACTAATTAGTGATAGGGATTTAAAGGCCTGCTGGCTTAGCGTCAGCGAAGCGTCGAGAAACGAAGAGGGACAAAGAGGAGTTTTCCTGGAGTTAGCCGCCGAGGAATCCACAGATCCACCTAGTGCTAAGTACACCCTAGTCCTATCTTACACTCCACGCTGAAAAATCTCCCTTTCCCTCCCACTCTGCTATTTCTCTACTTCCTCCCTGCCACTCTTGACACCACAATGTGTCTCATATCCACAATCTGCTCCCCCAGAACAGATTCAACCCACCCACGGCAGTTTGCTAGCAACCCGGCTAATCTATCCTACCCTCCTACAGCCACTAATACACCTGTCACAGTACAGGGAGGCCTATGGAATTGTCAATCAGCAGTCAAGAAAGCTGACTTCATTACTGCCTATGCCCATAGTCAAAATCTGCAGCTCCTGGCTCTAACTGAGACCTGGATAACCCCCAATAACTCATCAACACCTGCAGCATTATCTACAAACTATAACTTCACTCACACACCTCGACCTTCCAGGCGGGGTGGAGGCACTGGCCTCATGACATCTCCTTCATGGACTACAAACTTAACACCCCTCCCAGCACTGTCACTCTCCTCTTTTGAATATCATGCAGTATCTGTCTCTAATCCTTTCAATCTCACCATTGTTACACTCTACCGCCCTCCAGGTCCGCTCGATCACTTCACAGATGAGCTGGACATGCTTCTAAGCTCCTTACCGGAAGATGGTACCCCTCTCCTTCTATTGGGCGACTTCAACCTCTCCCTCCTACAATCATTTGACCTGACTCCCACTGCCATGCCTCCCACCCACAAAGCAGGCAACTCCTTGGATCTCATATTTTCCCGTAACTCCAGTATCATTAACACCACGGTAACTCCCCTACATGTATCTGACCATTCCTTCATATCCTTCTCACTAACTCTCATGCTTAACCGAAAGGTCTTCACCCCAACTCAAACCGTCTCACTCAGACGCAACCTGCCCTCCCTATCCCCCTCCACCCTCTCCTCTGACATACTATCCACTCTACCTTTGAGTGACACCTTCTCTGCTCTCTCCACAGAGATGGCAACCTCCACCCTCCTCTCAGCCCTTGCAACCTCCTTCGACAAGCTCTGTCCCCTCGTTGAGAAACCTGCCCGCCGTTCCCCACCCAGTCCATGGCTGACAGATCCAGTGAGAGAACAAAGACAGGTCCTGAGAGCAGCTGAAAGGAAGTATAGAAAGTCACGCCTCACTGCTGACATCGACACATCCTCTTGTTAACATTCTCCAAAACCATTACTAATGCCAAAGCTTCTTTCTTTCACCATAGGATCGAGGCCTCTGCCAAGAATCTTCGCAAACTGCATGCTACCATGTCCTCCCTCCTCACTCCCCCCCCACCCCCCCCTCCCTCATCTTTCTCTGCCGAAGACTTTGCGATCTTCTTTGAGGAAAAAGTGGAGAACATCCGCAGCTCCTTCTCCCAACCCCCACCCATTCCAAATGCTGAATCGAGAACCTCATCCTTCACTCTGTCATCTTTCTCTCCCATTACAGAAGCCGAGACCCTGACACTGGTAACGTCGAACCGTCCGACTACATGCCAGCTGGACCGGCTACCTTCCCCACTCCTCCAGACCATAGCACCAGACATCCTCCCATTCCTAACTGCAACCATCAACTCCTCACTCAACTCGGGGGTGGTCCCCACCTCCCTAAAACAAGCCAGAGTCACGCCCCTCATAAAAAAACCATCCCTGAACCCTACCGTCATAGGCAACTACCGTCCTGTCTCTCTTCTCTCCTTCCTTTCTAAAACACTTGAACGTGCTGTATCCAACCAACTTACTGCTTATCTCTTACAGAATGACCTCCTAGACCCTAATCAGTCAGGCTTCAGGACTGGTCACTCCACAGAGACAGCCCTCATTGCGGTCACAGAGGCACTTCACTTAGCAAAAGCGAAAGGCCTCTCCTCTGTCCTGATTCTCCTAGATCTATCTGCAGCCTTCGACACAGTCAACCACCAGATCCTCCTCGCGGCCCTCGCAGGAATGGGAGTGGCTGGCTCTGCGCTGACATGGTTGTCATCATACCTCAATGACCGCTCCTACCAAGTGTCATGGAGAGGGACCCTGTCGGCCACCCGCCCCCTGCGGACGGGTGTCCCCCAGGGCTCTGTTTTAGGACCCCTTCTCTTCTCCCTCTACACTAAATCACTGGGTAACATTATCACGTCTCATGGCTTCTCCTACCACTGTTATGCCGACGATACTCAACTCTTCCTCTCCTTCCCTCCCTCAGATATCCACGTCTCTGAGCGGATCTCGGCCTGTCTGTCCGACATCTCCGCCTGGATGACGACCAACCACCTCAAACTGAACCTAAGCAAAACAGAATTGCTCCACCTGCCGGCCAAATCCTCCCCCCTGACCGACCTTTCCATCACAGTCGAGAATGCAGCTGTGACCGCGTCCCCGACCGCCAAGAACCTTGGTGTTGTCCTCGACGACCAGTTGAACTTCTCTGCTCACATCGCAGCGACAACCAGAACCTGCCGATTCCTCCTGAGCAACGTCAGAAGGATCCGCCCCTTCCTGACAAAAGAAGCCACCCAACTCCTCGTCCAATCAACAGTCATCTCCCGCCTCGACTACTGCAACGCACTGCTCGCTGGCCTCCCGGCCACTGCCACTAAGCCTCTTCAACTCATTCAGAACGCAGCGGCCCGCCTGATCTCAAACCTACCGAAGTCGGCCCATGTCACCCCACTTCTTAGGGACCTGCACTGGCTCCCCATTGCTGCACGAATCCGCTTCAAGGCCCTCGACCTAGCATACCGTGCGGCAAAGGGAACTGCTCCCGCCTACCTCCGGTCAATGGTCTCTAACTACACACCCTCAAGACCCCTACGCTCTGCATCTTCTGGCCGCCTCAGACCTACTCCTATCCAAGCTCCGGGAGGGTCATCAAAGAGAAGTCGCCTATTCTCAGTCCTTGCCCCACAATGGTGGAATGAACTACCCACCCCAGTTAGGACAGCCGAAACACGTCCAATCTTTCGCCGTCGACTAAAGACGCACTTCTTCAACCATTATCTGAATAAAAAAAAAAAAAAAAAACCCTAACCCTAACTAACCATACTGTCATGCACTTGTCCTAATAAACTAACCTACACTGTAGCACTCAACACTTTGATGAACATTGTTACTCAGCTGATAGAGTTGTGCCCTTCCTGATGGCTTGTCGTACAGAACTTGTAAGTCGCTTTGGATAAAAGCGTCAGCTAAATGACTAAATGTAAATGTAAATGTCAGCAAATTTGATGATTGTGTTGTTACTCCGCTGAGCCACACAGTCATGTGTGTACAGGGAGTAGAGGAGGGGACTCAGAACACAGCCCTGGGGGGCCCCTATGTTGAGGGTGATGGATGAGGAGGTGCAGTTACCTGCTCTCACCACTTTTTTTTTAATATTTTTATTTTTATTTTTTTACCGTTACGCATATAGACTGACCTTCCAACTGAAAAATGTCAGGATAGAATCAAAATATTAGGTAAAAAAATATACATTATGGAGATGTATGGGCCTTTTAAGTCAGTGATAAAAGTGTCTTTCAAGGATAAGTGAGCTCCTGCACTGATTATTATTGTTCAATATTCAATATTTGATCACCAAAACCCCCCCAAAAAACATAAAAAGGGGGCCCCCCGCCCGAAAAGGCCCCTTAAAAATCGTGCTTGTGCGCTATGCGCACTCGGTTAATATATACACACAAGTGTAGTGCCCTTTTCAGCCTTTGAGCACCTGCCCCTTTAAAGTCCTGTGCACGTTCCTGCTCTGTAGTCTGCTTCGGTCTTGTGCAGTGCTATTCCCAAACCAGGAGGTGATATTGCCAGTCAGGATGCTCTCTATTGTACATGAGTAGAAGTTCTTAAGGATCTTTTGACTGACTTGGAACTTATAGGCGCCTGAGGAAGTAGAGGCGTTGTCGTGCCTTCTTCACAACACTGTCAATGTGTGTGGTCCATGTCAAGTCCTCGGATATGTGGGCTCTGAGGTACTTAAAACTGTTCACTCTCTCAACCGGTGCCCCGTCGATGCTGAGGGGGCTGTAGTCCCTGACCCCCGACCTCCTAAAGTCCACAATCATCTCCTTTGTTTTGCTGACGTTCAGGGAGAGGCTGTTCTTCTGGCACCATCCCGCCAGGACCTTGACCTCTTCCAGTTATAGGCCCTCTCGTCGTTTGCAGAGATCAGGCCCACCACTACTGTGTCGTCAGCAAATTTGATGATTGTGTTGTTACTCCGCTGAGCCACACAGTCATGTGTGTACAGGGACTAGAGGAGGGGACTCAGAACACAGCCCTGTGGGGCCCCTATGTTGATGGTGATGGATGAGGAGGTGCAGTTACCTGCTCTCACCACCTGGGGTCTGCCCGTCAGGAAGTCCAAGACCCACTGGCAGAGGTCATAGTTCAAGCCCAGGTCCCTGAGCTTGGCTATGAGTTTGGAGGGGACTATGGTATTGAATGCTGAGCTGTAGTCGATGAATAGCATTCTCACATAGTTCCCCTTCCTCTTGTCCAGGTGTGATGCTGCTGTGTGCAGCACATAGGCTATGGCGTCCTCTGTGGACCTGTTGGGGCGGTATGCAAATTGCAGGGGGTCCAGGTTGATGGGGAGGGAGGAGCAGATGTAGCCCTGTTAATTGGACCCTGTTAACAGTGTGGTAGTGAAAGAAAGGGTTAACCCTTTGGTAGTGTGGTAGTTAACCATTTGGTAGTGTGGTAGTGAAAGGGTTAATTGGACGTCTCAGACCGGTGGAAGCTGGGTCTGAACCTGGAGCCATTTTCACCGACAGCAACGGACAGTGTTTTTGTGGCCACTGTTCTCAGATCTGCACAGCGAGAGTCGTGGGTGTCGTTGTCTTCATTCATCATTTGCCGAAAAACCATCACAGTGGGGGCTATCGTTGCTCAAAGGTTGAGCCGCAGATCTGCGACCGACATGCAGGGTTTTAATTGCTGTGGTGTCGCCTCCACTCTGGAACAGCCTCCACTCTGGAACAGCCTCCCACTCAACCTGCAAACTCACTTTCAAAAATAACTTTTACAGACTAGCTTTTACTTAAACTTATTTAAATCTTATTATTTGTACATTATCTTCTTGTATTTCTGCATATGTATTGCTCTTGTTCCTCTGTTCTGTTTCATAGTGGATCCGCTCGGCATCACTCTAGCACTGTCCTCGCACGTGCACGCGCACTGAATAAAATTCCACAATGTACCTTTAATCCCAGTATTCGTCTGACCACACCCCTCGTTAGCTTACCTTCATAAGCAGGTGTGTGGTCACCTGCTCTCCTCCTTCTCGCTTTCACCACAAGGAAGTGCCTCGGTAGATCCCCACTTGACGTGTTGTTAGTTGAAAAGAGTTGTGACGTGTTTACATTGTGCTTAGTTTTTTCTTCTCTCATAACTGTTCAAAGGAAAAAGCTAAGTCATAATGTCTACTTCGGAGAGTAGACCCACTCTTCACCAGCGGTTCTCCATTCCCGCCTCCGTCGTGCGTTCTGGTGCGGGGCTGCTGCCACTTTCGTGGTTGCCGACCCAGCCCAGGAGGCAGCCGATGGGTAGTTTGCCTCTCCGAGGAGCCGAGACGTCGGTGCCGTCGCTCCGGCGATGGCATGATCTCGGCTCTGGTTCCTCTGGTTCCAGGGAATCGTCCGTTGTTGAACGGTCGGTTCTTTTGGGTCCGGAGGATTTGCGACGCAAACTTTTCGCGTCTGCCCGTTCACGTCGCAAGATGGTGGCATGCAGGTGCGAACGGCCTGGGTTTGGGGAATTGCTGGAGACCAGCGAGGATGCGTCGGGCTCTGTTTGACCAATGGAAACTGAGGATATCATGGAAGAGTCGGACGGATTCTTGTTTGAAGGTCCTGTGGAGGCGAGTATCCCTCCTATCCAGGAAACACCGGAGGGGGGAGAAATGGCTCCTTGGGACGCCTTGTTCGAGGATGTCGAGGAACCACCTCGGCCTCTTCAGCAGGATGCCCTGCTATCAGCCACATCAGACTGTGGCTCCTCAATGGGTCGAAGCCTGCTGCATGTGAGGGATGCGGGTTCGGTGGAGGAAAGTCAGCAGGGGGAACTGCAGGCTTTGTTTCCCGAGCTCATGGCGGTAGCTGCCGCTGCAAACGGCGTGCCGCTGCCGCAGCCATTGCCTGCTCCTGCCCCCGATGATCTCATAGGTCATCTCTGGCAGCGTCGCCCGGTGAGAGGGGTGGACGTTGTCTACCCATTTTTCCCCTCAATGGGGGCCTATGTTCGTCAGGGTCAGGCGGTGTCTCACATCATGGGACTTACCCCCGCCTACGTACCAGTTACGCGGGTGTCGGGGTTGGTCAAACGTATGAGAGAGGGCGTGCCACGGCTTGATAGGCCGATGGCCGCTCTCCTCTGTCCGGATATGGTGTGGGAACCATTATGCAAGCCGGTTCTCCATGGAAGATCGGCTAGGCGATTGGCATATTGGGGTGACCAGTCATTTATCGCTGGTACACAATCGCTGGCTGCGGCTTCTAACATCGCCCACCTGGCTAGATTTGTATCACCCAGGCGGTAGGAGCTGTCCTGCATCTTACCCAGGTGCAGGCCATAGCCTCGGGGAAGGCGCGCGCCCTGGCCACCCTGACCCAGCGCCACCTTTGGCTGGAGCAGGCTCGAGTGCCGGAGAAGAAGAGAACCCCTCTTCTGACGGCCAGCCTCTCCGATGCTGGATTATTCGGGAAGGCCCTGCAGCTGATGACCTCAACGTGCAGAGAGATGGCAGAGGAGCGATCCGTGCTCCAACCCCATTTTCCGCCTCCCGTCCTTGCCGGTGGAGTCAGAAGGCTTCCACGACGTCGAGCTCCCTCCGCCGTGCCTACCACTGCCTCCGCCGCCGCTGCTGGCTCCTCCAAGAAGGCCAGGAGGAGAGACGGCGCTTCTGCTGCCGCCGGCCCATCCACGACCGGAGGAGACGGTAGGGAACGTCGAGACCAGCAGACAGTTACCTACCGTCCCTCCGGGGCTCCTCGGGGTGGCAAAACTCGAGCGGCGCGAGGTAGCAGACGCCGCTGAAGTGACTTTTCCCTCTGTGTCCCCTCTCCTCTACACCCTCCCCGGCCCCTCATGATTGTGTTTTTGTGCCATGGAAATAAAAAGTTCCCTGATATAAGGGGAACTATATTATTGGCCAAACAAACTGTGTGTTTCTTCAACAAATCATATGATGGAGTTGCGTAAATGTGAATCTGCACTATTACATTGAGAGATGAGTCATGTTGTGTTACGAGATTAAGCAAGTTCTGCAAGCATACACTCAGTCGTAGGAGGTTCTATTAGCCTGACGCTCCACATGCAGGTAGAAACTGGTGGTATTTCCATTACTTAAACAAAGTAAATGTGTTCCACAACGCTGTTGTGTTAGTTGCAGTAATACTCGTACACACACGTTCCACGGCCGTTACTCTCTGTCAGCATTTGCTATGTACGACATAGAAAGCGGGTGTAGGATTCACACACATACGACTTGTTTTGTTATAAATCCTGTTCACATTTTGTGGGTAGCGGGCATTGTATTAGCTTACGCTATACATTAGCATTCTACCGAAGGTTTCAAAATGCTACAGTTGTTATTGTGTGTAGGGAAAAAAGGGTTTTGTGAGGGGGTGTCGAATAAACCCCTCCTTTCCACTTGGTTGGTTTAGGAGATTTTTTCTCATTCTGCTGAGCCAGTCAGGGCCGAGCCGTTCGAACGACTTGGCAGGGAGGTGGGTGGGGGGGGGGGGAGGGTTGTCCTGACGCGACTCCTATTACAAACAGGAGCCGTGTACAGGGTTTCCCCCCGTCATAGCAATGTTGCTATGGCGACGGCTTCCGTGAGTTAAGATCTTTGCGTAAGGTTGTGGTGTTAAGGTGTCGAGTTAGAGCGTAGGGCTTACGGGTCTGCTACGCTCGATTTATGTGTAAACTTGAGTCAGTTGGTCACGTGACTCACAGTTGACATGTCTTTTTCATAACTACGACTCATGTGGGAAGGCTTCTGGGAAAGTTCGGTCTATACTCTCTGACTAAAGGAGTGACTGGATGTAAAAAATATAAACAGTTTTTTACTCCCAGCTGTGCAGTTGGGTTCATACGGTTGATGCTTCTTCTTTATTATTATAAAGGGTTGGAGTTGGTTGCATCCCGCCCCTCTTGTCGTTCCCCTGGGCGCCTTGGGGATTCAATAAAGAGGTCTAAATAGCCTGTTATTGATGTGGATATACCCGACGCACTCATAGTGCTAGCTCGGGATGTTCTGCTGGACATTAAGCAACTGACTGGCGCGCCTTGGTTGCTTGGGGTTAAAACAGCATTTTTATAAAGCAATTGGGATGGGGGTTTTTCCTCTTCCGACGACCTGTGTGGTTGTCGACGGGTTCTCGTTCATATCAGGGGATGATAACGGAATGGATCTGAACATACGTAGAAGGGTCTCACGCCCTGGGGGTGGGCCACCGGACGCGGTTCGCATCGAACGTCTGAGTGGTGCTTTCTTTTCATGTTTAAGATCAACACGCATATCTGCCCCTTCTCCTGGAGTTGGCATGTCGGCGTGGTTAGGGCACGGGACTGGTTCTGGTCACGCTGGTCCGGATCAGTTAAACCCGTTGTCCGCCGGGGATGCAGATCTGCTGTTCTGGTACCCTGAGGGACTTGGGCTTTTTTCAGGGGGAAGAATGCTAGGTCGGTCCGGGTGTCACAGGGTTAAGCGCTATGGAACCCTTGTTGGGTGCATTGTTCTACACTTACGGCCGTGCCAACCTGTACACGCCCGATCTCGGCGGATCTCGGCCGCCACGCAGGTTTTTCTTGGTTAGTACTTGGTTGGGTGACCTCCTGGGAATACCAAGTGCGGGGTGTTGGGGCTGGTTTTCCATTATTGCGCACTTCTCTTACGCATGGCGAAGAGGGGCCTGTTGGGATGGTCTTTGACCTCCTCGGGGGACCCTGTGCTCCCCGTATCGCCGGGCCCGGTCCGAAGTACTGTTTTCGTTGACCCGTAGGCCCGGGATAACCCTGTTGGAAACTGGAACACGGGTACTGCGGTAGTGCCGCAGGTATGTTTTGGAGTTTTTTCCTGAGGGGTTATGGGACCAACCACCGCATAGGGTAACGACTAGGTGGTTGGTTCTCTGGTGTGTTGGAGCAGTGTCAACTCCTGGGTTCACCGGTTGAGGGTGCCCCTGCACGTTCATGACGTCTGCCAATCGTGTCAGCCTTCTCTGCCTCAACCCCTCTGGGTGGGTTTTTTTTAAGTGGAGGCTTGGTCATGCAACAACGCCAGCATGCGCCCCTTCCGCCGGGGCGGCTGTGTTCAGCTGTCCCCTCTGGCGCCTGTCTCGTCCGCAGTCTCCAGGCTCGGGTTCACAGCCTGTTGCCTGGTTTTTCCCCGGTGCGCTGCCTGCTTCCGTTGGTTAACCTTTTTTTGTGTGCTTACAGCCATGCTGACTGCCTGTTCTGCAGGGTCAGTCTGCCAGGCGGTGTACTATTGGGGGGACAGGGCCCGCTCGGCTGAGGGGCCTTTGTCCGAATACGCTGGCGATGTGGGGGGCGGGGCCACTAAGTGCCCACCTGGTGGGGTCTTGATGCTGGCATCATGGACTTCTCCGGGCCCCCGTTCCAGGGGGTCCAGTCCCTTTGGTGGGTCTGGGCCTTCCTTCGCGCTCCGCTGCTACGGCCTTGCCACGGGGTTGGGTTTGCCCTTGACCCCGTGTTTCTGGGGGCAGTAACGAGGTTGTTCCCTCCGTTCGTTCCCGGGTGGCATGCGGGTTGTGCGTGTGTGTAGTCGTGGGGTCAGGCCACGGTCTGCTCACCCTGTGCGTTGAGTTGCTTGAGTGCCTCTTCGCACGGTCGGGTCCGTCGCCCTCCCGGGAAACCTCTAATAGGGGGGGTGCCCTCCATTTAGGGGGGGTCGGGGGGGCTCGGCTCTCCCTGTTCTGATGGTTGTGGGGGGCTTTCAGCGGGGTGTATTTGTCGGCCGGTGGCTCCGCTCGGCCTCCCTTTGTGCTAGAGTGATGCCGAGCGGATCCACTATGAAACAGAACGATAGGTTATGACTATAACCAAGTTCTGTCAATAGTGGTGACACTCGGCATCCGACGCCGCTGCAGCCCTTGACCTCACCTTGTGGTGAAAGCTTGGGAAGGAGGAGAGCAGGTGACCACACACCTGCTTATGAAGGTAAGCTAACGAGGGGTGTGGTCAGACGAATACTGGGATTAAAGGTACATTGTGGAATTTTATTCAGTGCGCGTGCACGTGCGAGGACAGTGCTAGAGTGATGCCGAGCGTCACCACTATTGACAGAACTTGGTTATAGTCATAACCTATCGTTTTATATTGTTTTGTATTTTATATTATTATTGTTATTACCATTTATTTTTTATTACCGTTATCTTTCCTTTCATTTTCATTATAATTTTGTATTATTATTATCATTATTATTGTTGTTGTTGTTGTTGTTGTTGTTGTTGTTGTTGTTGTTATTATTATTATTATTATTATTATTATTATTATTATTATTATTATTATTATTATTATTATTATTATTATTATTATTATTATTATTATTATTATTATTATTATTATTATTATTATTATTATTATTATCATCATTATCATTAGGGAAATGTGTTCATACTTTATGATAATAAAGATGATAATAATAATAATAATAATAATAATAATAATAATAATAATAATAATAATAATAATAATAATAATAATAATAATAATAATAATAATAATAATAATAATAATAATAATAATAATAATAATAATAATAATAATAATAATAATAATAATAATAATAATAATAATAATAATAATAATAATAATAACAACAATAATAATGATAATAATATTACAAAATGATAATGATAATGAATGTCTTACCCTGTGGGTAAGACATTGATAGGGGTAGAGTTTACCATTACAGACCAGAAGAGAGTCCTCTCCATCCATCTTAATCCTACTGAGGAAGGATCCAGATGGGCACCTCTCAGGTATCATGTCCTCCTGAAACAAGGGTTTGTTCCCTGGCAGCAAATAGTTACAGGCAGAGAGGAACTTGTGTTACTGTACCTGCTGGAACACTTAGCAAGCCTGGATACCCAGAGGCAGGAAGACCCATTCATTCAATCATGTCCCCCTCTCTCTCTCTCTCTCTCTCTCTCTCTCTCTCTCTCTCTCTCTCTCTCTCTCTCTCTCTCTCTCTCTCTCTCTCTCTCTCTCTCTCTCTCTCTCTCTCTCCCTCCTTACTCTCTATGTCTCTCTATTCTTAAACCCTTAGAGATTCCATTCTGCTCTCAGATAATCACAGGAGATAGTTACGGCACTCATCACTGTGTCCTGTGTAACGAGGCTGGGTGGTCCTCCCTGGCGGAGGGACGTCATTCTCTCTGCCATCTGTTCGTATACTAGGCCGTTATTGGTGATCTTCCATCTTAGATCTCCACACTGTTGAACTGGTCCTGTAGATTTTTACCATATACTCCCTCCAGTGGCTTGTACTTCAGATTCCTGAAGTTAACACGGCACTTTGGAAGTTTAGCTTCTCTGCCCCAAAACACATGGGACATTTTACAATCCACTCTGAAACTCAATACACTGGCATCCATTGGTGAGTTTAGATCTGATTCTTTTAATGTTTTAATGTTATTGTTTGAATTGTTTTGAATTCAATTGTTTTTACACTTTTTATATTGTTTGGTACCTGAGTGACACTCATCACTCAGGTACTTCTCCTCGCCATTGACCATATTCACACTGTGGCCATTTTGCTCTCATGTCATCCCCAGGTTGGGTTGCTTTCCAGCCTGTTCCCAACCTGAGCAAGACATAAGAACAAAATTGCCAGCGTATAAATATGGTCGATTGATCTGCGTCCTCTGTGGCCACAGGGTGCATTAAAGAAAATGTGTCCCAAACTTCTCTGTGAGACAAAGAAAACAGTTTTGATGTAAAATAGGCAAAGTGTTTTTTTTAATCAAACTGCAGAAAAGGAGCATACTTTATGCACAACATATAGTCCTAACTATTTATACAGATTTATAGCAATGTTTTAATTAGGCTAGGTTTCAATTTGTAGGCACGCATGGTTAACAATTACAGGCTACACTGACCCTGGTTTATGGAATGGAAAAATAAGAACACACACACACGCACGCACACACACACATACATACCGCACGCACGCACGCACGCACGCACGCACGCACGCACGCACGCACGCACGCACGCACGCACGCACACACACACACACACACACACACACACACACACACACACACACACACACACACACACACACACACACACACACACACACACACACACACACACACACACACACACACACACACACACACACACACACACACACACACACACACACACACACACACACACACACACACACTAGACCTCTCTCTCCCAGGATCTCCTCAGCTTACATTTGTTGCGCCAAACCAATAATTCCTATGGTTTTGAATACAGGGCAGGTTTGTGATATCATCAGGAAATAGCCCAGTGCCCCTGAAATAGGAAATTCATTTGATACTATAAATATATGACTCTACAGAGATCCAGAGGTATGTCCACGTGCCGTCTTGAGTCTTCAAAGGGTCAAAGGGTGAAAGGTGATACATTTTAACTATATAAACAATGCAGTCCGTTAAGTACAGTGAAACGTTGTTGTTGTTGTTGTTGTTGTTGTTGTTGTTGTGTTGTCTCTGTACTCCAGCACATTGGATCTGATATGGAAGAATGACTATGAGGTTAGAGTGCAGACTCTCAGCTTTAATTAGAGGTTGTCTACGTCCATACTGAGTGAAACACGTAGGAATTGGAGCCCCTTTAATACATATTGTTAGGGGACCAAAAGTAATTGTACAAATTAAAGGTGCTGTAAGTGGTATTTTTGTTTGTCAAAATAAGTGGTCTATGTGTTAAAATAATAGCTTTACACTCCGACAACCACCAAGATTGTCTGGTCAGTAACAGTCCCTCCGCTCTGCGGTAAACACAAAATACATTTCCTGGTATCCCGTTCCAACTTCATCCAATCAAGAGAGAGAACTCCACATTACAAAAATGGTCTGACAAAAATAAGAAATAACAACTAGTTTTAAGAAAATGTGTCCTTGAAACAAGTAAAATAATCTACCAGTGCAGTACGCAAATGTGGCTTGGCAAGACTTCTTGAAATAAGTAAAAATATCTAGGGTTCTCTCTCCTGATTGGATAAAATGGGAACGGGATACGGGGAAATGTATTTTATGTTTACCGCAGAGTGGAGGGACTGAGAGACCCATGTTACTGACCAAACACTCTATGTAAGTGATGGGTGTCGGAATGTAGAGCTATTTAACACTTATTTTAACATGAACTTAAATAAAATTCTCATATTTAATATTTGGTGATGGCCTGAAGTCTGAGATCCATAAATCGTCATTCATGAAATTATTTAGTCTTTCCTGCTAACATATCAGAGACCAATGCCCCTCAACACATTTGAATGGGACTTAATGGGATTTTAGGTGTACAGTGGACTCTCCTGATTCTCTCTCAACATCCTCAAAAAACAGTATGGGATAGTAATTGACCTCTGAGTATTATTTTGTCCACTCCCCGAGGGTTAGAAGAAAATATAAATCATCAGAGTCAGACAAGAAGATAGTTACCAATTTCCTCTCTGTGCGTTCAGTAGAAAGCTATCCGGCTGCAAGCTAGCATAGCTCAGCACAAATTAATGGAAATGGATATGGATCGGCTAGCCTAGCTTAAAACTCTGGGAGAGGTCAGCTAGACTAGCTGATCCGTTTTCCATTTATTCGTGCTAAGCTATAGGCTACCTTGCAGCCGGATAGCTTTCTACTGAACGCACAGAGAGGACATTTTTGTCTATCTTCTTGTCTGACTCGGGAGAAGACACACATTTTCCATAATGTCAGCGTGTTGCTTTAAAGTGACGCTGTAAGTCAAAGTAGAGATACATGTAGGTGCAATTTCAGTGATTCTTTCCTATCTTTATCTGTATTTTAACGTATAAAGGTGTGGGTACAGTATCCTCACCAATGCCAACACCACGTGTAGTAGTAACCCACACGAGACAGTACAGGAAATGAGGGCGAATTGTATCGTCTCACTTCATAAAAAGTATCTGGTAACACCGCAAGCTAAGTGCAAGAGGAGGAATTATCAGACCACGCTGCAGAGGAGTCAGACGACGTGGACACCACCGCATTCTTCATATTCTTTGTGTAGGTCGAATGATCCTCCGCTTATACCGCAATCAAACAGTGTTTTCCACTGATGGACAATTTAAATCTTTTGGGAGAGTCGGCTCTTTTGAACAACTTCATCTCGTTCACATCATCACCGCCAGTCGCCCCAAACGTCCCTGAGCGATGCAGGGCAGACTGGTGGTAACACACAGACGAGAAACCATGAGATGCTGGTTCTACCTCCTCTTGACGTCTAGTGGCGCTCAGTTGACCCAGCATTGTTCAAAGGTCTCAAGTTTCAAGTTTCAAGTTTCTTTATTAGTTGTCATACAAAAATACAGAATACTTTTATATGAAATGCTTTTTTCTGTTTTGCTCCTGAGAGTGTGCTAGATAAAAATAGATAAGTATAAAATAAGTATAAAATAGAAAGTCAAGTACGTAAACAAGTGTAAACAAAAGTGTTCAATATACATATATACAATATACAATGCAGAGTAGAGAAAAAGTAACTGAGTTACAATACAATATACAGTACAATGCAGAAATGGGATAATAATAATAATGCAGGACCTGTTCAGAGGTCTTTAATTGGCATGCAATTATCCTCAATGTTAGCGGTTAGCACACGGTTAGCACACACACACACCGGAACACACACACATGCATTGTTTTTTGTAGGATCGCCGATGCGATTCGTCTCTGCGCTTGACCCATAATGTCGTCCTTCCCCCCAAGGGCAGCCGGGAGCAGACAGGCGTCGGCGAGGGCCGCGCCCGGGGACCAATCCAAGTGCTCCTGCCCGTCTTCGTCAAGGACGCCACAGCGTTAGCAATCAGTTGTTGTGCATGTTTTTCCATTGGGTTTATCTTATCGGGGGGGAAACCCTTGCGAGCACGGGGAGAACATGCAAACTCCACACAGAAAGGCCCGGGAGATACCTCACCTGGGTACCTGGCATCATGGAAACCTGGTCCCCAAGCGGGAATCGAACCCTGGACCTTCTTGCTGTGAGGCGACAGTGTTAACCACTACACCACCGTGCCGCCTATATGGGATGAGGTACAACTTAGGGTAAGGTGCAATGAGGTATGAGTTGTAGTGCAAATCTCTTTACCAATCATATAAAGTGTGTTAAAGTGTCTAAAGTGGGTAAAGTGGGTGCTACAGTGAGTTGTTTATTTAAAGTCAGTGTGTATGTGTGGGTGTGTGTGCTGTGAGTGTATTTGATGGTTTGTTACATAGTGTTATTGTCGTTGGGCATCCTGATGGCCTGGGGATAGAAGCTCCTTCTGAGTCTCTCTGTGCTTGCCATGAGACTCCGGTATCGCTTGCCTGACCGCAGCAGTTCAAAGAGGCAGTTGTTTGGGTGGCTAGAGTCTTTGATTATTCTCTTAGCCTTACCCCTGCAACGCTTGTTGTAAATGTCTTGGATGCCCTAATGTCCTAATGCACGAGTGTTACTCCCAATTCTCTTAGAAGATGGGTTCAGGGGAGGCTAGGTGGCGCAGTGGGCAAGGCGCTCGCCACCAACGCAGGAGACGCTGGGTTCGAGCCCAGCTCTCGGCGTTGCTACCAGCTTGGCTGGTCGTTCATACTAATACAATTGGCAGTATTAGGGGGTGGGAAGCTGGTGGGTGGGGATCGGACGTTGTGGACAGCGACTCCTACAG
The DNA here is from genome assembly GCF_963971535.1 of Notolepis coatsorum. Classification (NCBI taxonomy): domain Eukaryota; kingdom Metazoa; phylum Chordata; class Actinopteri; order Aulopiformes; family Paralepididae; genus Notolepis; species Notolepis coatsorum. Next base: position 26,032 of record NW_028174353.1, on the reverse strand, counting down.
GTCGGTTGGTGCGCCTGCGCAGTAGAATCAGGAAGCGACGGGGGCGGCGTGTCCCTCCACGCAGACCCTCGCCGCTGAGAAATCGCACTGTGCAGGTGAAAAACATGCGACGGCTGCCTCCTCGAGTACCGGAGGGGACACGTGATGCAAGCTTCGTCCACAATGCAGCCGGCTTGTGGGAGGCATGGCCAACAGCGTTCGAGACAGGGGAGGGTAGAATTGGACAATACGAAATTCGGGACGGTAGAAAAATAGAAAATGGGAGAAAAAGTAGATTAAAAAAAAATAAGATGGGTTCAGAATGAACTCATCTTTCACAAGTCGCACATCACTGGTGGCATACGGGTGGATATTTCTACCAGGTTATTATGGAGTCATCACAAACGATTATTGATATTCCATCTCTGCCACGGCTAATAACCAGCCGCATTTCCACTGATAATGACACGGCGTCTGCCGCTCTGGCTCGGGTCCTGTGTCATTACTGATGATCTTAGTCGGGCATCTTGGCTCTGTGTCCTGTGTCATTACTGATGATCTGAGAAACCAGCAACAGCACGACTCCATGACGTGTCCAAACCTCCCACAGAGAGACCGTGTGTATGTACTGTGTTTGTGTGTGTGCGTACGTGCATGCGTGTGTGCATGCAGGGCTGTGTGTATGTGTGTGCACAAGGGCGAATGTGCATACTCTAGGATGCATATCTATTCATCTGTGTGTGTGTGTGTGTGTGTGTGTGTGTGTGTGTGTGTGTGTGTTGTGTGTGTGTGTGTGTGTGTGTGTGTGTGTGTGTGTGTGTGTGTGTGTCTGTGCGTCTGTGTGTGCATGCGTGCGTGCGTGTGTGCGAGGTCAGAGCAGACGTCTAAAACAACTGGGTTTTAAAGTGATTCCACAGAGGAACATTCTAGAACTGAGACAATTCCACACTGTGACATTCCATGAGAGAGAGAGAGAGAGAGAGAGAGAGAGAGAGAGAGAGAGAGAGAGAGAGAGAGAGAGAGAGAGAGAAGAGAGAGCGAGAGCGAGAGAGAGAGAGCGAGCGAGAGAGAGAGAGCGAAGAGAGTTGGTTCCCAAAGCATAGCATATAAACAGGAAAGTAGAAGCAAAAGGTCAAAGGGCATCAACAGATATTCACTCGGAAGTGTTTTTATTTGTTTGTATGTATGTGTGTATGTGTGTGCATGTGTGTGTGCGTGTGTGTGTGTGTGTGTGTGTGTGTGTGCGTGTGCCTGTGTGTGTGCATGTGCCTGCGTACATGTGTGTGTGTGCCTGCATGTGCATGTGTGTGTGTGTGCCTGTGTGTGTGCCTGCGTGTATGTGTGTGTGTGTGTGTGCCTGCGTGCGTGTTTGTGTGCGTGTGTGCATGTGCGTGTGTGTGTGTCTGCGTGTGTGCGTGTGTGCGTGTGTGTGTGTGTGTGTGTGTGTGTGTGTGGTATCTAAACCCTGGTTACTGGCAGAGGGGAAGTGTCTGAGCTCCAGCTTATCTTGGTGAGCGAGTGGATTTAGATCCATTTAGATGTAGCGGTGAGTCTTGACCTGCCTGCATAGCAGTAGGCTCTTGTTGGAAAGAGAGTGAGAGCGAGAGAGAGGGGGTAGAGAGTGAGAGAGAGTGAGAGCGAGTGAGAGAGAGTGAGAGAGGAGAGAGAGAGAGAGAGAGAGAGAGTGAGAGAGAGAGAATGAGAGA
>NW_028174353.1:5000-24147 GCF_963971535.1 Notolepis coatsorum | reverse complement strand
GAGAGAATACAACCTATCTCAAACCCGCCCTCTTTTCTTGATCCTCCAATCACAACTGTTGCTCCTCTTGTCCCGAGGTAAATTCTTTGGGTTCAGTAGCTGTTTAAAATGTAATAAAGGAAAGGGACAGAGAGATAGATAGATAGATACGGGGAGAGAGAGATAGAGAGAGAGAGAGAGAGAGAGAGAGAGAGAGAGAGAGAGAGAGAGAGAGAGAGAGAGAGAGAGAGAGAGAGAGAGAGAGAGAGAGAGAGAGAGGGCTGGAGAACAGGAATGGAGAGATTATGGGGAGATGGGAGGGCGGGAGAGACACTGAGGCAGGTTAAACAGCAGTCTTTGGAGACAGAATGTATGAAGATTATACACTTTCATATTTGAACTTTTGAAGCCTGTCAACTTCAAGATCACATAATCAGAGCAGCAGGACGGGACCACGTACCACTTTAACATGACCTTTAGAGGTCAATGGATCGAGGTTTGAACGCTCCCAAGCACTGGAATACACAACATCATGTAGAATGTATACTTTTACTTTAGATAGATTAAGTACATTCAATAGCAAATATGTCTACTTTTACTCAAGTGTAATTTGAATGGAGGACTTTAAACTTTTACCAGAGTACTCATTGATCTGGGTATTCTACTTGTACTACTTTTAAGTAAAGGCACTATGCACTTCTTCCACCACTGGTGAGATAAACAGAAAGACTTAATAGTCTCTCTCTGCTTCCTGTAGTAAAGGAAAGAGAGAGAGAGAGAAGCGAGAGAGACAGAGAGACAGAGAGAGAGAGAGAGAGAGAGAGAGAGAGAGAGAGAGAGAGAGAGAGAGAGAGAGAGAGAGAGAGAGAGAGAGAGAGAGAGAGAGAGAGAGAGAGACGGGGAAAGGACAGGGATGGAGAGAATGTGGGAGGAGGGGGAGCGGGTGAAAGGGACGGAAGACATTCCAAACAGTAATCCCCCCTAATGTGGATGGATTTTCCTGCTCCTAATCCAGGTCCTTTAGATTATCAGGTCTGGATGATGTCATAAAACAAACCCTGTCTCCTTAACGACCACCCGAAGGTTCCGGGGGAACCGGTGCCGGGACCCTAATTCCATTGCATTCCATATAGAATCCAGTGCAGAGAGAAACGTTGTTCTGTAGAACGCTGGTCTCGTGACAGTCCGTCCACAGGTCGCTTCAGACATGAGAACGGAACAATGATGACAAGCTCACTTTTGTTCTCTCTCATCTTGTTCTTTTTTTTTTTATCAAAAAGGGGGCGTGTCTCTCCGTTCAAAATTAAACAATAAGCATCGCCATTCGCCAGAGCGGCACGGGACACTGCTCTCCAGTGGTCGGTCTCTCCTGCGAGGAGAGGGAAGAAAGATGGACAAATTCAAGATTACTCAACCTTTTGAAGCCACGCCTTGCATACATGCAGGGATTTCACTCACTCTGCTCTCTCCTCTGCTCTCTCCTCTGCTCTCTCCTCTGCTCTCCTCTGCTTTCTCCTCTGCTCTCTCCTCTGCTTTCTCCTCTGCTTTCTCCTCTGCTTTCTCCTCTGCTCTCTCCTCTGCTCTCTCCTCTGCTCTCTCCTCTCCTCTCCTCTGCTTTCTCCTCTGCTCTCTCCTCTGCTCTCTCCTCTGCTTTCTCCTCTGCTCTCTCCTCTGCTCTCTCCTCTGCTCTCTCCTCTGCTCTCTTCCTCTGCTCTCCTCTGCTCTCTCCTCTGCTCTCTCCTCTGCTCTCTCCTCTGCTCTCTCCTCTGCTCTCTCCTCTGCTTTCTCCTCTGCTCTCCTCTGCTCTCTCCTCTGCTCTCTCCTCTGTTCTCCTCTGCTCTCTCCTCTGCTCTCTCCTCTGCTCTCTCCTCTCCTCTCCTCTGCTCTCTCCTCTGCTCTCTCCTCTGCTCTCCTCTGCTTTCTCCTCTGCTCTCTCCGCTGCTCTCTCCTCTGTTCTCCTCTGCTCTCTCCTCTGCTCTCTCCTCTGCTCTCCTCTGCTCTCTCCTCTGCTCTCCTCTGCTCTCTCCTCTCCTCTCCTCTGTTCTCCTCTGCTCTCTCCTCTGCTTTCTCCTCTGCTCTCTCCTCTGCTCTCTCCTCTGCTCTCCTCTGCTCTCTCCTCTGTTCTCCTCTGCTCTCTCCTCTGCTCTCCTCCTCTGCTCTCCTCTGCTTTCTCCTCTGTTCTCCTCTGCTTTCTCCTCTGCTCTCTCCTCTGCTCTCTCCTCTGCTTTCTCCTCTGCTCTCTCCTCTGCTCTCTCCTCTGCTCTCTCCTCTGCTCTCCTCTGCTTTCTCCTCTGCTCTCTCCTCTGCTTTCTCCTCTGCTCTCTCCTCTGCTCTCTTCCTCTGCTTTCTCCTCTGCTCTCTCCTCTGCTCTCTCCTCTGCTTTCTCCTCTGCTCTCTCCTCTGTTTCTCCTCTGCTTTCTCCTCTGCTCTCTCCTCTGCTCTCTCCTCTGCTTTCTCCTCTGCTCTCTCCTCTCTCTCTCCTCTGCTCTCTGCTCTCTCCTCTGTTCTCCTCTGTTCTCCTCTGCTCTCTCCTCTGCTCTCTCCTCTGCTCTCTCCTCTGTTCTCCTCTGCTCTCTCCTCAGACTGTTCTCTGCTCTCCTCTGCTTTCTCCTCTGTTCTCATCTGCTCTCTCCTCTGTTCTCCTCTGTTCTCCTCTGTTCTCCGCTGTTCTCCTCTGTTCTCCGCTGTCTCCGCTGTTCTCCTCTGTTCTCCACTGTTCTCCGCTGTTCTCCTCTGTCTCCACTGTTCTCCGCTGTTCTCCTCTGTTCTCCTCTGTTCTCCTCTGTTCTCCGCTGGTCTCCGCTGTTCTCCTCTGTTCTCCTCTGTTCTCATCTGTTCTCCTCTGTTCTCCGCTGTTCTCCTCTGATCTCCTCTGTTCTCACTGTTCTCCCACTGTTCTCCTCTGTTCTCCTCTGATCTCCTCTGTTCTCCACTGTTCTCCACTGTTCTCCACTGTTCTCCTCTGTTCTCCTCTGTTCTCCGCTGTTCTCCACTGTTCTCCTCTGTTCTCCTCTGTTCTCCGCTGTTCTCCTCTGTTCTCCGCTGTTCTCCTCTGATCTCCTCTGTTCTCCACTGTTCTCCTCTGTTCTCCTCTGATCTCCTCTGTTCTCCACTGTTCTCCTCTGATCTCCACTGTTCTCCACTGTTCTTCCGCTGTTCTCCTCTGATCTCCTCTGTTCTCCACTGTTCTCCACTGTTCTCCTCTGTTCTCCTCTGTTCTCCGCTGTTCTCCTCTGATCTCCACTGTTCTCCACTGTTCTCCGCTGTTCTCCTCTGATCTCCTCTGTTCTCCTCTGATCTCCTCTGATCTCCTCTGTTCTCCACTGTTCTCCACTGTTCTCCACTGTTTCCTCTGTTCTCCTCTGTTCTCATCTGTTCTCCTCTGTTCTCCACTGTTCTCCACTGTTCTCTTCTGATCTCCTCTGTTCTCCACTGTTCTCCACTGTTCACCTCTGTTCTCCTCTGTTCTCCGCTGTTCTCCTCTGATCTCCTCTGTTCTCCACTGTTCTCCGCTGTTCTCCTCTGTTCTCGCTGTTCTCCTCTGTTCTCCTCTGTTCTCCTCTGATCTCCTCTGTTCTCCACTGTTCTCACTGTTCTCCTCTGTTCTCCTCTGTTCTCCGCTGTTCTCCTCTGCTGGTTACTCATGATAATCCACAGACCTTGTTGTGAGCAGCTCCATGTGGGAACTATTTTTCTACTGAAGTACAACCCCCCCCCCCCCCCCCCCCCCCCCCCCATTCATTATTTCAGGGGGTGGGGGTGTAGTTGGGTAGAAAACAGTTCCTACATGGAAACTCCCATCACAGAACAACATCTTGGCTTGTTGGGTAGAATGGGTTTCTGCCGTAGAAATGTCTTTGTGGCTTTGTGGTTGAAGTGTCCTCCTTGTTTCGTGGCATCTGTCTTTGGGGAGCAGGTTCAAGTTTGACGTCAACCTCTTCCCCTAGAACATCTTTCAAACTAGAACTGACAGAAGGGGGAGAGGGCGGTTGAATCGCCTGCTCCCCAGCCCTCAAAGTCGCGTCTCAGAGGGGGAATTGTTGTGACCTAAAAGGTTACGAACGTATCCCTTAACCTTAACCTTAACCTTAACCTTAACTTTAACCTTAACCACTCCCAACACCTAAGATAATTACAAATACATTTAAAAATGTACTTCCTGCTTTGGGATCTAGACACAACCACCTCTCCCAGTCATTTTGGTGAATCTCCCTTTCTACAGCAGCGATCAACACCATTTTCCTGTTTCATCCATCGCTGTGGCTCGTCCTCTCACTGTCCGTTAGTATAAGAGCCTGTGACGGAACAGCTGCCTGTCATCCTGCCTGGGCAGAGAGATAGAGCCGTTCAGTGACTCTCCTCTTCAAGGCTCTGACAGGCTGAGATGTGTCGAGCGCTGGGGAGATTTAAGGCCCTTTCTCACTCACCTATTCGTTTCTATTCCGTTCCGTTCTAGCCCGTTCCGAGATCTAATGCGAACTTCCCCCCTCCCTCTCCCCCCCTCTAGTTTGTGTACACACTGCAGTCTTGGTTCGCTTCGGGTTCTGTTTACGGTTTGCCTTTTGAGCGTTTACGCTTGCCGTAGGCGATGATGTCACGTTCGAAAATGTAAACAGGAAGTGTCTTAACATGACTGCGGAGACTGGATGCTGATATAAAATGAACAAATAAATAACCAATAAATATGAAGTTATATTTGAACCTCTGTTGTCAAGCCTTGTCAATATAACCCACCCCATTTTATCACGAATGGATGGTGTTGTAGAGTCCGCTTTTGAGCGTTTTGCAGGGTTAACGATAGCGCTAAGCTAACGGCTAACGCTAGTTAGCTTAGCCTTTTACTAGTAACATTGCTGCATCGATTATATTGAATGTCATTGATCTACTGGTCGACCACGGCCGACTGGTTGGGCACAACTGGTCTAATAGAAATAAATGCATTCGAACAAGAAAGTATAGTATACAGCAATGGCTAACGCTAAGCTAACGGCTAACGCTAGTTAGCTTAGCCTGTCCAGCAGCTAACATTATCCCATCGCTCGTGGCAATTATATTACATGTCATTGATCTACTGGTCGACCACGGCCGACTGGTTGGGCACCACTGGTCTAATAGAAATAAATGCATTCAAACAAGAAACTAATGTATAGAAATAGCATGGCAAACAAAAATTGCCAGGCCTAATGCGAGCCAGAAGTGCTGTGCTTTGTAATGTGGCTTCATGTTTTCATCCACTGAGCTGTGAGGTTCCACATGCTTGTTTTTGGTTGAGGTCTGAACTCTCAAATTGCCCATAAATATCGTTTTTGTGGGTATTCTCCAGTTGTTGCTGTGTGGTGTTATCTGCCCAAAATTCAAGCAAGCATGACAGTAACGACGTTGTGTGTGTCACGCTCCCCGCTCCCACGGCCCGATTCCGAGACCACCTAATCCAACTGGCCCAGGTTCAGCGGGGGGTGAAACGAATCAGCGCGGTTCGATCCCAAAAAGGGGTGTGTCCGTCTGAGTGAGAACACTCCCCCCCGTTCTCGGGAGCAGTGATTCGATCCCAATACGTGAGTGAGAAAGGCCCCTTAGAACCAGCGACCCCCTGCCCTCAACCACACAGCCTCTAAGTTTAGACAGCATTAACTACACACACACACACGCACGCACGCACGCACGCACGCACGCACGCACGCACGCACGCACACACACACACACACACACACACACACACACACACACACACACACACACAGTTTAGAGTGTAATTGTCAGGAAGAAAAGGCAGTGAGGAATGTCTGGGTTTGAAACAATACTGTTAGGAATGGTGCCAATGTACCACCACTGTTTACCCTGTGTGTGTGTGTGTGTGTGTGTGTGTGTGTGTGTGTGTGTGTGTGTGTGTGTGTGTGTGTGTGTGTGTGTGTGTGTGTGTGTGTGTGTGTGTGTGTGTGTGTGTGTGTGTGTGTGTGTGTGTGTGTGTGTGTGTGTGTGTGTGCACGCATCTGTGTCTGTGCAGATGCATGTTTGTCTGCATGTATTTGTGTGTGTTTGTGTTTACGTGTGTACTCGTGTACGTGTGTACGTGTGTACGTGTGTACATGTGTGTGTGTGTGTGTGTGTGTGTGTGTGTGTGTGTGTGTGCGCACATCTATGTCTGTGCAGATGCATGTTTGTCTGCATGTATTTGTGTGTCTGTGTCTGTATGTGTGTGTATGTGTGTTTGTGTGTATGTGTGTACAGTGTGTGTGTTTGGTTTCCCAGTATCCAGCTTGTCCTGGCCAGCCTGGTAAACTGGTCAGCTAGTCAATATACTGTTTGTTTGGCTCACAGGGACAGATGTTTTAGAGGAATGTTTCTTTCTCTGTGTTTCTCTGTCTCTTCCTTCCTCTCTCTCCCTCCCCCATTCTCTCTCTCTATCTCTCTATTTTGCTCTTTTTCTCTCCATCTGTTAATTTCTCTCCCACTTCCTTACTGTCTCACATAATATTATGTCTCACACTACAAAAAAGAGCAATTAGGATTATCAATAAGGTAGGATATCTGGAACACACAGACACACTGTTTTTAAAATCACATACCATGAAACTCATTGACCTGGCTGAATTTAAGACTGCACAAATCAAGTTTAGAGCACGAAACAATTCACTCCCGGGTAACATCCAAAAATTCCGTGATAGAGAGGGGGGTTACAATTTAAGAGGAGAGTTTAATTAACTTCAAGAAACAGGCTGTTCATTCAACAATGAAGAGTATATGTATTTGAGTTTATGGAGTGAATCTGTGGAATGGTTTGAGTGTGGAATTAAAACAAAGCACAAATATAAATAACTTAAAAAAAACATATAAAAGGATTATGAAAATGAGTTAATATGAGTTGCATAAGATAATAGAGTGTGAATGGGGTAGGAATACATACGTTTACACTTTATCCTACTCCTTTTCGTACATTACTGTTTTGCTTGTTTGTTTTTTAATCTGTTTATTACTTTATCGTTTTATAATTTATTTTTAATTTAATTAATTTGTTTTTAATTTATGTTTGAAATAAACTCATTAATTCATATTTACAACTAGCTCGACCTGTCAGACCCATTGGACATAATGCAAGCTAACTCTCCACTGGGTCTGAAAGCGGCACATTGAGGAATAAACAAACGGAAAAGATTGTCATCAATAAAGTCAATTTGACTCACCATGGTCATGTGTCTGCGTCTTGTCCCTCATGTCACAATGAAGTCCTGTGATTCGCTGTGATCACATTAGAGTACAGGAAAAAGACCAATTCTCAATCCATCTGTGTGTTAACACAACAGGCTGTCAGTGTGCCATCAGACATTTATTTCAATTGGCAGAGGTAGTGGGTGGAAAGTCGATGGGTGGGGATTGGACGTTGTGGACAGCGACTCCTACAGGTCGGTTGGGTGACGCCTGTACAGCAGAGACAGGAAGTATCTGGGGCAGCGTGAGCCTCCCACGCGTTACTCCTCGCCACTGAGAGACCGCGCTGTCTGGTGAAAAGATGCGACAGGCTGCCTCCTTGTGTACCGGAGGGGACACGTGATGCAAGGCTTCTATCCTCACTACAGCCGACCAGTGGGAGGCATAGTCTAGCAACGTTCAAGACAGGGGAGGGGAGAATTGAAGGGGAGAATTGGCGATACGAAATTGGGATGGGAGAAAAATAGAAAAATAAAGATAAAAAGTGGATAAAAAAAGACATTTATTTATATGAACCCTTTCACTACAGTACCACCCTACAGACGGTTAACCCTTTCACTACCACCCTACATACGGTTAACTCTTTCACTACCACGTCGCAGAAGGTTAACACTTTCACTACCACACTATGAAGGTTAACCTTTTCACTACCACACTACAGAAGGTTAACCCTTTCACGGCCACGCTACAGAAGGTTAACGCTTTCACTACCACACTCCAGAAGGTTAACGCTTTCACTACCACACTACAGAAGGTTAACCCTTTCACTACCACAGTACAGAAGGTTAACCCTTTCACTACCACACTACAGAAAGTTAACCATTTCACTGCCATGCTACAGGTTAACCTTCTGTAGTGTGGTAGATGGCGCCGCAACGACCGGCTGCCTGTCTGTGCGCTCCATCGAGACTGTGCTTACTTTTGTTAATATTTATAGTTTTAAGAGTTTTGTTTGTACCAACTGTTGGTGCATTTAATGTGTATGACCGTCAGTCACTCATAGACATTGGATTACGGGAAATTTACCAACTGGATTACTCTCTGGATCAGCTCTCTGAACCACAGCAATGGCCTGTTGAGATCTTGAGAACATCAGGACCTGACCTCGACCCAAGGAACAAAGGATCCAGGCGGCGAGGGAAGAGAGCTGGAGTCCGTAACAGATTGAGAACCAGGCAACACTGAACAGGAGTCTCAAGGCGAGCACAGAAAGACTCAGAAGTAGCTTCTATCCCCAGGCCATCAGGCTGCTAAACGAACAATGAATGAACACTACACAACAACAACCACCAAACGCACATAGCACACACATCCACACGCACACACTCACTTTAAACAAACACACTGTAGCACCCACTCCACACACTTTATAGCACACACCCACTTTAAACAAACACACTGTAGCACCCACTCCCCACACTTTATATTTATGGATGAAGGATTGCACTACAACTCGTACACCTTACTGTAAATTGTACCTAAAATTGTACCTCATCCCATTTCTGCTTTGCACTAGATAGTACTGTACATTAGTACACTGCATAGTATTGTGTATTGTATATTATATGGTAACTCAGAACATTGTACATATGTCTATACCGAACACTGTGACCTCATTTTCTTCTTCTAAATTCATGCTATATTATGTTATTATGTTATTTGATACTATCTTGTCTAGCACAGTCTCTGGAGCGTAACAGTAAGAAGCATTTTGTATGAAAGTATTCTGTACTTCTGTATGACAACTATTAAAGAACTTGAACTTGAACTTGAACTTGAACGCCACTACCCAGTATATTGCTAGCCAATGTACAATCAATAGACAATAAACTAGATGACATCAGAGCAAGGATTCAATTCCAGAGAGACGTTAGAGACTGCAATGTTCTCTGCTTCACCGAGACGTGGTTGACGCCGGACGTCCCAGACCACGCCATCCAACCGGCCGAACACTTCTTCATTCACCGCAAGGATAGAACAGTAGAATCCAGCAAACAGCGTGGAGGTGGAATAGCCTTCATGTTGAACAACAATTGGAGCGATCCAGCCAACGTGAAGGAACTTTCGAACCACTGCTCACCCAACCTGGAATATATATCCATCAAGTGTCGACCTTTCTTCCTCCCGAGGGAGCTAACGTCGATCATCCTGGTCGGAGTGTATATTCCACCGCAAGCAAACACTGGTGACGCGCTCTCCAGGCTCCACGACGAGGTAAACAAACTCCAGTCAGCGAACCTTGACGCTGCTATTGTGGTTGTGGGTGATTTCAATAGCGCCAATCTGAGAAAGGTATTGCCGGACTTCTATCAGCATGTGACTTGTAACACCAGAGGCGGTAACATTTGAGACCACTGTTACTCGCAATTCAAGGGTGGGTACAAGGCTCATTCTGCTAGTGGCTTCGGAAAATCTGATCATGCGGCCATCTTTCTTTCACCAAAATATAAACAAAGAATCAAGAGCACTCCGGTAGTCTTGCGAGAGGTGCAGAAATGGGATGTGGAGTCAGAGGAGACGCTACAGGCTGCGCTTGAGTGCACAGACTGGAGCGTGTTCTGTGACAACACAAATAACATTAATGACTACACGGAGACAGTGCTGGACTTTGTTCGTACTTTGGTGGAAGAAACAATCCCCACTACCATAATTAAAGTTTACCCAAATCAAAAGCCCTGGGTAGACAAATCCGTCCGTGAAGCTCTGAAAGCGTGCACCACAGCATACAACGCCGGCCTGGTGGCAGGCAACATGAATGACCACAAGGTGGCACGATACAACGTAAGGAGGACAGTAATAGAGGCAAAACGGCGCTACAGGGATAAAATTTTACTTCAGTTTGAACAGGCTGACTCCAGAGCTATGTGGCAGGGCCTCAAACGATGACAGACTACAAAGGCACCTCCCTCAAACTGAACAGTGACATCTCCTTAGCAAATGATATTCCTCCAAACCTTCTATGCGAGGTTTGAGGCTGGTAATAACAACACCAGCCTACAAGCCACGGCAATGGGGGGGGGGGTCTGCTGATGGAGACTCAGTGTTCAGGGTAACAGAGCATGAGGTGAGGTGGACCTTTAAAAAAGTGAATATCAGGAAGGCAACAGGACCGGACGGCATCCCCGGCCGCGTCCTAAAAGTCTGTGCCGACCAACTGGCCCCGGTATTCACTGACATATTTAACCTATCCACTATCATCCCTGTACCTAAAAAATCCAAGTCTGTGTGGGATATTTGTGGATATCCTGAAGAAGAAGGTTCTCAGTCAACCGAGTGTAGCAACCTGAAAATATGCCTATTATTCAGATGTGCTGACTTGCCTTTTATCTCCCCTTTGTGCACAAAGACATGTTGACTAGTTTCCATTGATATTCTCACGAACAATGACGCGAGCTTCTCTTTCTTCTACCGGCTGAAATATGGATTATAAACGGCATTACTGGATTCTATTCTACAATCCTTTTCCCTGTGGAGCTAGTAGGCGGTAACAGCAGGGGGCGCGGTGGCAGGCAGAGAGCGTACGAGAGAGACGGAGGAGGAAGTAGACGGAAGTGCGAGGAACCAGCCTCTTCGACATTGGACTTGGATCGGTTCGGTCGTGTCTGGAAGAGCCCCGTATTGAACTTGAGTATATTACGGGTTATCCTATAACAGCAAACGTAGAAGTGTGTTGCATGTTTCCCTACGGAATACCCTAGCGATACAATGAGTTATCCTAGAAGAAATGCGGTATCGCCCTGAGGGGTTTAAGTTAAAGTTATTCCCTCTAGCGAGGTGCCCTGCCAGCGTGGCGTGAAGAGGACCGGTGTTTAGAAGCACCCTGCGTTATCATATATCCCGGCTAGCAGGAGGGCTGTTTGGGGACCCAGAGTGTAGCTGCAGTGTTAGTGAGGGCGAGTTTAGATACGCGCGTGGACCCAGCACCAGCAGTCTACAACCAGTCTGCTCCGGCTGTCTACAACCAGATCTGCACCAGGCTGCCTTCAGCGCACGGGAGTTCGTCCCGACCAACAGAGGTCGCCATCACCCAGCACACGCTCTCAGCCCAGCACTGCCTCTCTGCTCCAGCTCCGCCTGCTAGCACCCTCGCCGAGAGCGTTTGATGCCATCTTGCTTTCCGGACGACGGTGGCGCGGCGAGGCCGCCATCTTGGTAGAGTACATTAGGGCTTTGATGCCCAGGATTCTATTGCACGTTACACAGTGTGGTGCGGCCCGCGGGCGAAGCTAACGTTGCTAACTACAGTTCTAGGGGTACCCCATTAACAATACATGCCGGCATTAGCATAGGACTTTGTTAGGTATTTGTGGGCCCACATTTTGATTTCTTTTGAGTGTGATAACGTGTTTGTGTTTAATAATATTTTCCCATCTAATTAACCCTTTCCCTGTGGGGAGGTTACAGACCTGTTGCCTTATAAGTAAAGCCTAGAGAGGTATTATTCTTGCCGTATAATTAGAGCCTGTCAGAGGTATTATACAGGGTGTTGACCCAGACGTGGGTGATGAGTAAAACACATTAAAGTATATTACTCCAGGCACTAACACGGAGGTGTGTGTAGAATATACGTAGACATAAGGCATTGAGTTACACATGGAGTTATGGTAGGACTACAGTCCATTAGAGCACTCCCATTCATTCGTGTAACTGAATAGTACAAAATAGCATTAAAGAATTAGATGGGAGTTCTGTGTGCGTGTCCATTCATGAGCCGTTTAACAACTCTTTTGGTGTGGGTAACGTTAATACCATTAACCCCTTCCTATTCCACCTTTCCCTTTTTATTGTAAGGTTTCTAGTGTCACTGAGGGAGGGTACTGCTTGCGGGGGGAACCAAGTTATTTATTTACAATTCAGTCACTAGGTGTGGGAGGGTTGTAGGAGTAATTGGGGGAAGTGGGAGCGTGTTGGGGAGTACTGCTGACCGCCCTGCTGCAGGGGAGGAAGACCAGAGTACCAGACCAGGTTGGTAAATCCCGGGCCCCATCCACTCGCACCGCCAGCCTCCAGTTGAAGCTCCAGACTCAAAGACGGAGGTGCAGTTAGACAGAGCTCTACTGTGTCTCGCTACCCAGTGATTGTGCCCACCCGTTCCCACGAAGCAGGGATAATCCACCCTGCTACACGAGGTTTGGATAATAACAAGGTTTATTAACCAAACAGATAGGGCTGAGTCCCCTCCTCTACTCCCTGTACACACATGACTGTGTGGCTCAGCGGAGTAACAACACAATCATCAAATTTGCTGATGACACAGTAGTGGTGGGCCTGATCTCTGCAAACGATGAGAGGGCCTACCTGGAAGAGGTCAAGGCCCTGGCGGGATGGTGCCAGGAGAACAGCCTCTCCCTGAACGTCAGCAAAACAAAGGAGATGATTGTGGACTTTAGGAGGTCGGGGGTCAGGGACTACAGCCCCCTCAGCATCGACGGGGCACCGGTTGAGAGAGTGAACAGTTTTAAGTACCTCGGAGCCCACATATCCGAGGACTTGACATGGACCACACACATTGACAGTGTTGTGAAGAAGGCACGACAACGCCTCTACTTCCTCAGGCGCCTAAGGAAGTTCCAAGTCAGTCAGAAGATCCTTAAGAACTTCTACTCATGTACAATAGAGAGCATCCTGACTGGCAACATCACCTCCTGGTTTGGGAATAGCACTGCACAAGACCGAAGCAGACTACAGAGAGTGACACGTTCAGCCGAACGCACAATTGGAGGGGGGCTTCCCACCCTCCAGAACATTTACAACAAGCGGTGCAGGGGTAAGGCTAAGAGAATCATCAAGGACTCCAGCCACCCAAACAACTGCCTCTTTGAACTGCTGCGGTCAGGCAAGCGATACCGGAGTCTCATGGCGAGCACAGAAAGACTCAGAAGAAGCTTCTATCCCCAGGCCATCAGGCTGCTCAACGAACAATAAACACTATGCAACAACCATCAAATGCACACAGCACACACATCCACACGCACACACTCACTTTAAACAAACAACACACTGCAGCACCCACTCTCCACACTTTAGATCACCTAAACACACTTTATATTTATTGGTAAAGGATTTGCACTACAACTCGTACACCTTACTGTAAATTGTACCTAAATTGTACCTCATCCCATTTCTGCTTTGCACTATATAGTATTGTATATTAGTACATTGCATAGTATATTGTATATTGTATGGTAACTCAGTTACTTCTATTCTGCATCGAACATTGTACATATGTCTATACTGAACACTGTGACCTCTATTTTTACTTCTATTTTACATGCTATACTATTTTATTTCATACTTACAGTATCTTGTCTAGCACAGTCTCTGGAGCGTAACAGTAAGAAGCATTTTGTATAAAAGTATTCTGTACTTCTATATGACAACTATTAAAGAAACTTGAAAACTTGGTAGTGAAAGGGTTCAAGTTTAGAATAGCCTTGATGTTGTTAGTACAGTACAGAGAGGGACACAAAATAGTCATTTTCCACACTTTAATTTAACTAACTCTTTAATTTTGTATTTCCCCCCGGGCATGAAGGACAAGACAGCAACACATTGCCACGGTGAGTCAAACCGTCTTTATTGACAACCGTTCTATTTATTGAAAGCTATTTTAGACCCTATGGGGCTTGTGTACGTTCCATGGGTCTGACGTGTCTAATTTGTAACCAGCGTTTCTTACTTTTGAAGAGTGGGACAACAAGAGGCCCTTATTACGACCTGAATGATGCATCTCAGAGAGTTACAGTAGGTGTGTGTGTCTGTCTGTATGAGAGAGAGAGAGAGAGAGAGAGAGAGAGAGAGAGAGAGAGAGAGAGAGAGAGAGAGAGAGAGAGAGAGAGAGAGAGAGAGAGAGAGAGAGAGAGAGAGAGAGAGAGAGAGAATGTGTCGAAGTGTCGAATCGAAGGCTCTGTAGCCAAGAGCAGTAGGAGGTTGAAAAGCAGTTACATTTACGTCATACACACACCTGGACGGCACTCATTCGTGCACACACACACATACACACACACACACACACACACACACACACACACACACACACACACACACACACACACACACACACACACACACACACACACACACACACACACACACACACACACACACACACACACACACACACACACACACACACACACACACACACACACACACACACACACACACACACACACACACACACACACACACACACACACACACACACACACACACACACACACACACACACACACACACACACACACACACACACACACACACACACACACACACACACACACACACACACACACACACACAAATAAAGCCCCAGGCATGTTGATGTCTGCGATACAACAAATATGGGCAGTTCTGACGTGCATAACGGCTATGCTGTTCCAGCTGTGGTATTATTGATATGGCTATGCGAGAGGGATAGATAAATACAGAGAGAGAGAGATAGAGAGAGACAGAGAGGGAGCGAGAGAGACAGAGAGGGAGCGAGAGAGAGAGATATCATTAGGTTAAGATGGAATGTCAGATATGTGGGCCACACAGTTCATAGACGCATCCGATTGTCGACAAATCATGACCATCAATAGAGAAAATCGAAGAAAACAACTTCCAGATGAATTAGTATCATGATCCCTTCAAAGCATCTCTTTAATTTTCACACAGATCAGCCCTTGATGACACCCGGGCAGACGGACCAGAAATGTGTCTAGCAGAGCTGGTGCAAAACCAGAACCGAAGGAAGCCACTAGCAATCTCATTGGTCCAATGGCCTAACCAGTGATGCACTGGTCAAATACGAGGTGGAACTCCACTCAATAGCGATTTTGTTATATTTTTCCTCAAATTAACTATTTTCATGTAACTTGCATCAGTCTGATCGGCAACTAACTATATGCTATACATGAAATTCAATCATAAAGGTTTACCATCCGGTGCCTTAGATTTAGCCTTAAAGGAACACGCCAACATTTTGGGAAATAGCTTATCGTCTTCTCCAGAGAGAGACAAGAAGATAGATACCAGTTTTCTCTCTGTGCGTTCAGTAGAAAGCTATCTGGCTGCACGTTAGCCTAGCTTAGCACAATGAATGGAAGTGGACATGACCGGTTAGCCTAGGCATTGTCCAACTAACACCTCTCCCGAAGGCTAACCGGTCATGTCCGCTTCCATTCATTGTGCTAAGCTAGGCTAACGTGCAGCCAGATAGCTTTCTACTGAACGCACAGAGAGAAAACTGGTATCTATCTTCTTGCCTTTCTCTGGAGAAGACGATAAGCAAATTTCCCAAAATGTTGGCGTGTTCTTTTAAAACTCTGTTTTTCAGATAAAAAGAAGGGTTTAAACTGGGTCTATGTGGGTTTACCCTCCACTACATCTCCAGCCTCAACATACAAAATGAAAATTTACTTCAAATATGAAATGAAAATAAAATTCAATAGGCATAATTGCCGGAGCAGCCAGAGCATGGCATTTGGTTTGTTGAACCCTGCAAATAAACACAGAGACCTACTCTGGTTTCAGTGTTTATTTCAGGGCTTGTGCCGAGCGTGGCCCCATTGACTTTGCATCAGTTCTGTGGTGAACCAGCCAGAGCTGCGGGCGTCCAGCATGAAGAACAGGGTGTACTGTGCTGAGAAAGGACACCGTTATCGGTAAGTAGGAATCTGGGCTAGCGGTTCACAACTCTGACCTACAGACGTGTAGTGTGGTAGTGAAAGGGTTAACCGTCGGTAGTGTGGTAGTGAAAGGGTTAACCGTCGTTAGTGTGGTAGTGAAAGGGAAGGAAAAAACAAAAAAAAACAACACAGAAGTCAAATATAGCATGCAAAATGTCCGACAGGGCAAGCATTGCGTTGCCCTCGACGACACCATCATCGCCAGCGGTGGTTGAGAAATGTAAATGAGAAGGTGGGTGAGTCAGCTGTTCAGTGCTCAGCCAAGTCACAGCTCCTGGTGGGTTTTTATAAGGTAACCCCTCTGGCGCTCAACCTGCGGTTACCGGGGAAACCGGCTGTGTTTACCGTCTGTTGATAATCATTAGTGCACGTTTGTGTATGTGTCTTTCTGTCTGTGTGTGTCCATGTATATACAGTATATGTATATATGTGTATCTTATGTGTGTGTATGTGTGTGTGTCTGTCTGTCTGTCTGTCTGTCTGTCTGTCTGTCTGTCTGTCTGTCTGTCTGTCTGTCTGTCTGTCTGTCTGTCTGTCTGTCTGTCTGTCTGTCTGTCTGTCTGTCTGTCTGTCTGTCTGTCTGTCTGTCTGTCTGTCTGTCTGTCTGTCTGTCTGTCTGTCTGTGTGTGTGTGTTTGTGTGTATGTGTGTATGTGTGTGTGCGTATGTGTCTGTCTGTCTGTGTGTGGTGTGTGTTTCTGTGAATGTCTGTGCATTTGTGTGTGTGTGCATTCATGTGATAATCATTAGTGCATGTTTGTGTACGTGTCTTTCTGTCTATGTGTCCCCATGTATACAGTATATGGATATATGTGTGTGTGTGTGTGTGTGTGTGTGTGTGTGTGTGTGTGTGTGTGTGTGTGTGTGTGTGTGTGTGTGTGTGTGTGTGTGTGTGTGTGTGTGTGTGTGTGTGTGTGTGTGTGTGTGTGTGTGTGTGTGTGTGTGTGTGTGTGTGTGTGTGTGTGTGTGTGTGTGTGTGTGTGTGTGTGTGTACATGTCTGTCTGTGTGTCATATCTAACCAGATGTGTTAGCTAATAGCTATGGGACCTCAGGAGGACTATCCAGTAGCTGCCGTAATTGTGCTTCATCCTGTATCTCTGTTGCAATTCCAAATATAGTAGTGTACAGGTTAGCGGAAGCTAGTAATGACATCAGTGTAGGTTCTTATAGACATGAAGTCCCTTATTGATTGTTTATTTGATTGATTTATTGATTCATTGTGTGCAGGTTGTCATGTGGGTGAACACAAGAAGGCTCTATCCTGCATCCATCCTGCATTAGTGCTGCTGTATATATCGGCCATATGGGCAGGTAGGCTAAAGTGGTCTGCACACGGCGGTCGCCTGGCGATGTGATCACCTGTCGCTCAATGATAATCGCTTAGCCCCCCACACCAGAGGCGACCGTTCTCAGGTATAATGAGATGCATAAGCTATGTGTCGCTCTGTTTAGCTGGGGGTGTTTCCCCCCGGGAGATATAGGAGGACGGACCGCCGGCCGGGACCGGACGTTAGTTTGTCGTGAAGCGAGCGTATATATAATTAGCAGGTAGCTGTGTTGTGCGTTACGAGAGAGTATTAACCTGTAAAACCCATATTGAGCTGGAATTAAACCACCATATACGATTACAACCTCTCCTCCTTCTTCCTGACATTACTGCATGCCTGATCGCTACGATACGTTCACTACCACCGATTGGACAAGTATTGTTATGCAGCTGCTGAAAGTGTTTTTTTTTCACGGAAGACGCAAACTGTTTTATTCTCAACCATAATTTTCTTTGGACAATAAACCTTACAAACTACATCAGCTGCAGCCTGGACATTAAACTCTGTCAACATCTACAACTTATTTTGTTACGAGTATTAAAACACTAGTAGGTGCATCGTGGGGCATTGTTCATTTATTAGTAATGACAAGCGGCCGCCGGCCACTATAGCTTCTCAAACTAACGTTATTTATTTAAATTGTTCCCGTTAATAATAATGAACATAACCTTATGTAGCATGGTAATAATACGTAGATTGATCAATGAATGTATTGATACATTAAAGGTGTACAAATGATACACCAGTAGAACTTCTGCAGTACTTCTACTGTAGAAGTCATGTTATTTCCTCATTGTCCTTGTGCCGTCGCCTCCAAAAATAGGATCGAGGCGATATTTAGCGAGGCGACAGAAATATCTTGCGACTGTCGCTTCAAAATCTCCTGCCGTGTGGGTTCTCTCATTCATAACAATGGAGGCGATCCAATTCTGCCGGTCGGCTCGCTAAAAAAATCGCTCGCCTGGCTAAAATCGCTCGCCGTGTGGGGACCCCTTAAGGGTGACCGTGCCTTTGCAGTTGCTGCCCCAAAGTTGTGGAAAGCTGCCTTTAAATCTTTTAAGCCTACCTGTTTACCCAGCAGGCCGTTTAGCTTTTAAGCTTTTTTTTTCTTTTTGGGCCTGGATAGTCTGATTCACACCTACCCTGTTTAATGTTTAGTGTATTTTTCTATTTCTTATTTTTTTATCTTAATTTAATTGTAGTTTTTACTGTGTTTTATTACAGTGCCATTTATATGTACAGCACGTTTGTGAAACTACAGTTGTTTTAAATGTGCTTTAGAAAGTAAGTACGTACTTACTTACTTACTTACTTACTTACTTACTTACTTACTTACTTACTTACGTACTTACGTACTTACTTACTTACTTACTTACTTACTTACCTTACTTACTTACTTACTTACTTACTTACTTACTTACTTACTTACTTACTTACTTACTTACTTACTTACTTACTTACTTACTTACTTACGTACTTACTACTTACTTACTTACTTACTTACTTACTTACTTACTTACTTACTTACTTACTTACTTACTTACTTACTTACTTACTTACTTACTTACTTACTTATTACTTACTTACTTACTTACTTACTTACTGTCTAGTTGTAGTGATGGTAGAAGTCTCTCCCATCAGAATCGATCTTTTATTTGCACCACAGAAGCTACGGAACACAGTTCTGGATACGTCAGAGTAAAAACAAACGGTGTATTATATTGTACCACAAAACGTCTTCCTCAATCAACTCTCCATATGTCCATATAGCATATTTTTACCAACGCCTGCTGCATCTCTCTTCCCCCAAAATGTTCCCAATGAGGAGAGAGCATTGTGGAACTCCTATAGGAAGGAAGAATCTGCACCCAACGTCTTTTTTTCCGACCTCTGAATTTCTGCGAGAGGCGCTGCTGTAATTGGCACTTCCCTCTTCCCAGCGTCTTTTCTTATTTTTATTTT
>NW_028174354.1:0-34357 GCF_963971535.1 Notolepis coatsorum | reverse complement strand
TATATGTGGTGGTGTTATATGTGGTGATGGTGTTATATGTGGTGGTGTTATATGTGGTGGTGTTGTATGTGGTGGTGTTATATGTGGTGGTGTTATATGTGGTGGTGTTGTATGTGGTGGTGTTATATGTGGTGGTGTTGTATGTGGTGGTGTTGTATGTGGTGGTGTTATATGTGGTGGTGTTGTATGTGGTGGTGTTGTATGTGGTGGTGGTGTTATATGTGGTGGTTTTATATGTGGTGGTGGTGTTATATGTGGTGGTGGTGTTATATGTGGTGGTGGTGTTGTATGTGGTGGTGGTGTTATATGTGGTGGTGTTATATGTGGTGGTGTTATATGTGGTGGTGTTATGTGTGAACGGTGGTGTTATGTGGTGGTGTTATGTGGTGGTGTTATATGTGGTGGTGTTATATGTGGTGGTGTTATGTGTGAACGTGGTGTTATGTGGTGGTGTTATGTGGTGGTGTTATGTGTGAACGTGGTGTTATGTGGTGGTGTTATATGTGGTGGTGTTATATGTGGTGGTGTTATATGTGGTGATGGTGTTATATGTGGTGGTGTTATATGTGGTGATGGTGTTATATGTGGTGATGTTATATGTGGTGGTGTTATATGTGGTGATGGTGTTATATGTGGTGATGGTGTTATATGTGGTGATGGTGTTATATGTGGTGATGGTGTTATATGTGGTGATGGTGTTATATGTGGTGGTGGTGTTATATGTGGTGGTGTTATGTGGTGATGGTGTTATATGTGATGGTGTTATATGTGGTGGTGTTATATGTGGTGATGGTGTTATATGTGGTGATGGTGTTATATGTGGTGGTGTTATGTGGTGATGGTGTTATATGTGATGGTGTTATATGTGGTGGTGTTATATGTGGTGATGGTGTTATATGTGATGGTGTTATATGTGGTGATGGTGTTATATGTGGTGTTATATGTGAACGTGGTGTTATGTGGTGGTGTTATGTGATGGTGTTATATGTGAATGTGGTGTTATGTGGTGGTGTTATGTGGTGGTGTTATGTTGTGGTGTTATATGTGGTGATGGTGTTATATGTGATGGTGTTATATGTGGTGATGGTGTTATATGTGGTGGTGTTATATGTGGTGGTGTTATATGTGGTGGTGTTATGTGGTGGTGGTATATGTGAACGGGGTGTTATGTGGTGGTGTTATGTGGTGGTGTTATGTGATGGTGTTATATGTGAACGGGGTGTTATGTGGTGGTGTTATGTGGTGGTGTTATATGGTGGTGTTATGTGATGGTGTTATGTGGTGGTGTTATATGTGAATGTGGTGTTATATGGTGGAGTTATGCGATGGTGTTATGTGGTGGTGTTATGTGGTGGTGTTATGTGGTGGTGTTATGTGGTGGTGTTATGTGGTGGTGTTATATGTGAATGTGGTGTTATATGGTGGTGTTATGTGATGGTGTTATGTGATGGTGTTATGTGGTGGTGTTATGTGGTGGTGTTATGTGGTGGTGTTATGTGGTGGTGTTATGTGATGATGTTATGTGGTGGTGTTATGTGGTGGTGTTATGTGATGGTGTTATGTGGTGGTGTTATGTGATGGTGTTATGTGATGGTGTTATGTGGTGGTGTTATGTGATGGTGTTATGTGATGGTGTTATGTGTGAACGTGGTGTTATGTGGTGGTGTTATGTGGTGGTGTTATGTGTGAATGTGGTGTTATGTGGTGGTGTTATGTGTGAATGTGGTGTTATGTGGTGGTCTTATGTGTGAATGTGGTGTTATGTGGTGGTGTTATGTGATGGTGTTATGTGGTGGTCTTATGTGTGCATGTGGTGTTATGTGGTGGTGTTATGTGGTGGTGTTATGTGGTGGTGTTATGTGTGAATGTGGTGTTATGTGGTGGTGTTATGTGTGAATGTGGTGTTATGTGGTGGTGTTATGTGGTGGTGTTATGTGGTGGTGTTATGTGGTGGTGTTATGTGTGAATGTGGTGTTATGTGGTGGTGTTATGTGGTGGTGTTATTTGTGAACGTGGTGGTATGTGGTGGTGTTATGTGGTTTGTGTTATGTGTGGTGGTGTTATGTGGTGGTGTTATGTGTGGTGGTGTTATGTGGTGGTGTTATGTGGTGGTGTTATATGTGGTGGTGTTATGTGGTGGTGTTATGTGTCAACGCAGTGTTATATGGTGGTGTTTGGTGGTGGTGTTATGTGTGAACGTGGTGTTATGTGGTGGTGTTATGTGGTGGTGGTCAAATTTCAAATTTTCCAGGCTCATTAGCGAAAACAAAAACAACTCAAAGTTTCAGTTTGACACAGTTGCAAAACTTACTCAGAAACAACCAAGTGCCCTAAACCATGCATTCTCGGCTAACAAATTCATTAAATTCTTTACCAAGAAAATTGATCTCATAAGAGATGAAATTGTTGGCTTACTCAACAATCAGAGTCCCTCCCAACCTCTGATGGGCTTTCCCCCCGACTTTGAATCCAGCCATACGCTATGCTGCCTTGAAAATGTCTCACTTAGTGCCCTCTCTAAACTGGTTGGCGCGGCTAAACCCTCCACCTGTCTGTTTGACCCTCTTCCAGCAATTCTCATCAAAAAGCTCTTCCCAACTCTAGGTCCTGCCCTACTCAATAAATTCAACACCTCCTTGTCTACTGGCGTGGTGCCCCTGGCTTTTAAATCAGCCGTCATTAAACCACTACTTAAAAAACCGAACCTCGACCCTCTAATCTTAAAGAATTACAGACCCATCTCCAATCTTCCGTTCCTATCCAAATTTTAGAACGGATTGTCGCAACGCAACTTACTGACCATCTATCAAACAATAATCTTAATGAATCTTTTCAATCTGGCTTTAGAGCCTTACACTCCACCGAAACGGCGGTTACCAAAGTCACAAATGACTTGCTGCTCTCTCTTGACTCAAACCTAACTTCTGTGCTCGTATTGCTTGATCTCAGTGCAGCCTTTGATACTATCGATCATTCGGTTCTTCTAGGTCGGCTTGAGAATCATGTTGGCATTCGGGGTCACGCACTTTCTTGGTTTAAATCTTATTTAACTGATAGAACACACTGCGTGGTCTATAATGATTTAACATCTGAGACCCTCCCAGTGCAATGTGGGGTCCCACCAGGCTCTGTCCTGGCCCCTTTACTATTTTCGATTGACATGCTACCCCTCGGCAATATCATACACAAATTTGGCATAAACTTTCATTTTTACGCTGACGACACCCAATTATATATACCTATTAAGCCAAATGATTCCTCCCAATTACAAAATCTTGAGGCTTGCCTGCTTGCCGTCAAAAAGTGGATGTCGCAAAATGTTCTACTCCTTAATGCAGATAAAACTGAGATGTTAATTGTTGGCCCCCCAAACCACAGATGCTTGTTTCAGGATATCTCCCTCAACTTTGATACTTGTCATGTATCCCAGAGCTCCACCATAAAAAACCTCTGAGTAATTTTTTATTCCTCCCTCTCATTTAATGCACATATAAAAAATTTCACCAAAATTGCCTTCTTCCATCTTCGTAATATCGCAAAAATTTGCCCCATTTTAACTCTGGCTGATGCTGAAACCCTAATTCATGCTTTTGTCTCATCACGTCTAGACTACTGTAATGCACTTTTTTCAGGCCTACCTAATTCAAGCATAAAAAATCTTCAACTCGTGCAAAGTGCGGCTGCACGGATACTAACTAAAACTAGAACATTTGATCACATCACACCAGTTTTGTCCACCCTACACTGGCTTCCTTTTCAAGCCCGATCTGACTTTAAAGTGCTACTCCTCACCTACAAAATTTTAAATGGGCTTGCACCGCTTTATCTATCCGGTCTCATCTCTCGATACTCGCCCGATCTTGCTCTGCGCTCACAAAATGCGGGGCTTCTATCGATTCCTAGGGTTAAAAAGATATCCGCCGGCCACAGAGCCTTTGTCTACCGCGCTCCCTACCTGTGGAACAAATTACCTGCCGTTGTCAGGTGCGCCTGTTCTGTCGAAGCTTTTAAATCCCTGCTTAAGACCCATCTTTTCTCTCTCTCCTTCAACCTACCCTGATCTCACCTGATCGGGGTCTGACCCTTAGATTAATCTGTCTAGTTTAGTTAGGATGTCTATTTGCTCCCATGTCTGGTAACCCCCTCCTATTGCTAGGTTTTAGTGAGTTTTTCCTTTTCCTTACCTTCGCGTGGGGTATGTCTGGGAGTGTTGCTTTTATTTATTTTGAATTTATTTTAATTAAATTTAAATTTTTAATTTGTAATTTTTAATTTTAAATTTTAAATTTTTAAGTTTTAATTTTTAATTTTTAATTTTTAATTTTTAATTTTAATTTTTAATTTAAAATTTTAATTTTTAATTTTTAATTTTAATTTTAATTTTAATTTTAATTTTAATTTGAAAAATGTTTGGACCTTGTGGTATTCTTGTTTTGTTCTTGATTTGATGTGATGTTTCTTCTTGACTTGTTTGGGGAGGACGTGTACGGCCTCCCCAAACAATGGGGACCACCATGGGGACATTGACGTGTGTTGTCGGGCCTTATAAATAAAATAGATTTGATTTGATTTGTGGTAAGTGTGAACGTGGTGTTATGTGGTGGTGTTGTATGTGAGCGTCAGTGATGTACCTGAACGTGTTCATATTTTGGGCGAACGTGAACTGATCGTACTGTATTTCCGCTAGATGAACGTAATTGTGAACACGTTCATTCTTTGGGACGGGCGCACGGGCGCATGGACACACACACACCCACGCACGCATGCACGCACGCACGCACACACACACACACACACACACACACACACACACACACACACACACACACACACACACACACACACACACACACACACACACACACACACACACACACACACACACACACACACACACACACACACACAGAGAGACTCGTTAAAACACTGATAAATAATCACAGTGTGAGCGAAATGCCAGTATTCTGATTGCTGTCTGTGGTTCTATATGGCCTGTGGCAAAAAAAATTACGAATAATAGCTTGCAGCAACGTATTGAAAAAAAATACTATAAACTATAAACTAGTTAATTGAAACCATGAAATTTAGTTCTGTTTCGTATTAGCTCTCGTTCGGCATCACTAGTCTGCACTATCTCGCATATGTGCACGCGCACTGAATAAAGACCACAAATGTACCTTTAATCCCAATATTCGTCTGACCACACCCCTATCAGCTTACCCATATAAGCAGGGGTGGGGCCACCCACTCGCCTCCTTCTCGCTTTCACCACAAGGAAGAAGTGCCTCGGTAGATCCCCACACTTGACACCATGATGGAAGAAAGAATTAGGAGCAGAGTTGGGAAACAAGGATACGTTGACATCATATCTTTATTTTCTCTCTCACTATTTTCGAGAAAATACGGCGATATTGTCTTCGTACTGGAGTGTCTGGAAGATGATGATCATTCTAAAAATCCTCCACCGGTTTTCGTATTGGGAGTTCGTGCCGCTACATGCTTTTCCAACTTCAGTCCTTGCTGTGTGCTGGTTGCGGTAAAGGCACAGCTGGGCTGTAGGACGCGCCGCTGTTGTGAGAAGCGGTGGGTTCCTGGTTTTGGTGAGTTATGTTTTGCTGGCAGGCTCCACTTGTCTGTTGGTGCTATGGGGGCTAATTGACAATGTTTATGAAAACCGGCCCCAGGCTAGGGTCCTTTGTTCAGCCTCCTAGGCGACAGAAGACCTTGGTCTGAAGCCATTTTAGTTTTAACTAGTGGGCCGCGACCATTAACACTGGTGATCCCTGTGTTTTCTGGACGAGTGGGTATCTCTCTGTCACCGTATTAAAGCCCCTTCTTTCATATCCAAATGAGAGTATTCCTTCACGAGGAGATATGTGCATGGATGTTCGATAGCGGAAGATCCATGTTCAAGTCAGCTACACAAGCCAGTTTGGTATTGTGCTGATTCCGTCGGGTGTTGGTAAAATCACCGTTGTAAAGCTGTGTTGACATCTTGTTTCTCTTTTCTCTTAAAAAGTGAGGAGGGTTTCAGAACGGCGGCCTGTCTGGGTGAGTGTTATATCATTGTGTACAAAGTTCAGGTGATAGCTGCTTAGCTTACGGTTAGCCAGTCAGCTGTTAGCTGCGGCGTTAGCCTGCTGGGATCACTGCGTGGCCTACAGAGGTTGGGCCTACTGTTAGCCAGTCAGCTGTTAGCTGCGGCGCTAGCCGGTTGTGATCACTAGGAAACGTTAGCTTGCTGCTATCGGACAAGGCCAGCGCGGGGTAGCTCCGGCTCCTCGCGCGCCGCCGTGAGCTTCCCTCTGGTCGCGTGCGACCGTTAGCTTAATGCTACTCTGTTGAACGTGCTTTGATTATAACATGTTTTACACTCTTGACTACGACGTCATCTTTGACAGGGGATGTTCGTCGACCCTGCCCTGAGCCAGGACGGGGATTGCGTCAACAAAGAGGACTGTAGCGACTGGTTGGAGCGACGACGCTGCCCAGTTAGAGCAACACAGGATCGGCTGTGTTGTCTACGGGGTCTTGAGACTGCACTTCGCTGATCTACGTTCCGGGTAGGACAAGGTTTGACCAGACCTTATAACACGTCTTCTGGTTTTACCTTTCTAAATGTTTTGTGAATAACGATGTTTTCCCAAAACGTGTGTTGCTGCAATGCATTTAGGATACGACGCGAGTTATGTGTGAACTGTTTTTGTCACTGGCAGTTAGCTTCTCCGTGCAAATCGGGTTGTTGTTACAGATGTGAAAATGATCTGGTTGTTGTGTGAGAAACATCATGTGTGTTTATATGTACCGTGTACTCACAACTAAGGTAACTAACTAACTAAACTAACCTGAAGCTATGCTTAGTGACAAGTGAGTAAAAGAATGTTCTTTTCTCAGCCTGTGATTACAATGAACAGTGTGTTCACATATTAACAGGTTTTCATGTTTTAACTGGCCGTATTAAGGGTAAAATAAGAGGATTGTGTTTCCCCCCGGTTCCCTGGGGACTTTTTCATCCTCCTATCAGACATGTGTTGCACTACATTGTGTCTTTTGTGTGGTAGGGATGCGATGTAACCCTTAGCTTGATTGCGGAGGTTGTGCTAAAACTGCTGGAGAAACTTTATTTTCCTAAAAGAAAAGATTGTTTGGTCGCTGTCGTGTGTGCTTAGCAAGGCCTGTGGCCGATACTAATCGAGATTTATGTATTCTCTCATTATGAAAAACGGCGTTCCTCTGTAGAGTGTTTTTGCCATTTTTTGTAGGTGATGATGGGTTGTGTGTGTCATGTGACCAACAACTGGGTTGGACTGGCCACAGAAGCACATGCGTATGTTGGACCGGGGCTCTTAGAGAGCCCTCTCTATTCTGTGTTTTTTCCTTAGTGAAAATCAGATAGCAGGTTAGCTCATGCGCTGTGTGAAGTTTTCAAACGCTTCATAGAGCTGACTATGACTGTGTCATATTCTCCTTTTGTCATTACATCGTATCATGGGTGTGGGGTCGTAAAGGGGTGAACTGGTAACCTTTCCTCTCCCCCTTGTTTCTGTCAGTCAGGGGTACACCCCCTGTCCTTCAAGGTTCCTGTCACGTTGCGGTTCGGCACGTTACGGGGTGGGGGGGGGGGGGAGTTTCCTGGTCCCACGGCCTGGAATATCGGGCGTGTGCACCGCAGAAATTCCCCCGCCATAGAGTACGTCACCGTGCGCGTCTCTGTTGGTAGGACTTCCGTGTGCTGTTCAGGTCCATGTGATGGATCTGTTTTCGGGGGGTGGTCAGGGCTCCTCCTCACCAAGCGCCTATTCGGGCCTTCTGTGCGTTCGGACCCCTCCTTCTTTGTGAGGGAGCCTCCATCAGAGTACAGAGCCTTCCTCCTCAGATTGTCAAAAGTGAGTGGACCCTCTAGAAGGTGTCCTATTCTATTGTGTAGTGTTTGATTCAATTCGATTATTGAGTCTGTATGGGTTCAGTGCCTCTTCCCCGGAGAGCCCTAAAACCAATTTTTTACATGGCTCAAGGTGCAATATATTCTTTTCAATCTGTACAGCTCGCGTGGGAAGTCCCTCTGGGGATTCCCGTCTCCTTCCTATGGGAGGGTGGTGGGATGTAAAAATGTGAGCAATTTTTTTCCCCGGCTGTGTAGACTGGGATACATACTGTTGGTGCTTCCTTTTTTTCTATTAAAAAAGAGTTGGAGTTAGGAAGTGTCACACCCCTCTTGTCGTTCCCCTGGGTGCCTTGGGGATTCAATGACAGGTCTAAATAGCCTGTTCATTGATGCGGGTGTGTCCCGACGCACGTATAGTGCTAGCTCGCTGTAAACAGGCGATTGACTGGCACGCCTTGGTTGCTTGAGGTTAAAACGGCGTTTTTATAGAGCAACTGAGATGGAGGTTTTTCCTCTTCCGACGACCACATCCCATGACCTGGGTGGGTTGTCGACGGATTCTCGTTCATGTCTGGGGGATGATGACGGAATGGATCTGAACATATGTAGAGGGGTCTCACGCCCTGGGGGTGGGCCACCGGGCGCGGTTCGGCCGAACGTCTGGGTGGCACCTTCTTTTCATGTTAAGATCAACACGCATATCTGCCCTTTCTCCTGGAGTAGGCATGTCGGCGTGGTTAGGGCACGGGACTGGTTCTGGTCACGCTGGTCCGGATCAGTTGAACCCGTTGTCTGCCGCGGATGCAGATCTGCTGTTCTGGTACCCTGAGGGACTTGGGCTTTTTTCAGGGGGAAAAATGCCAGGTCGGTCCGGGTGTCACAGGGTTAAGCGCTATGGAGACCCTGGTTGGGTACGTTTTTACTCAGCACTGTCGTAATGGCTTACGGCCATGCCATCCTGTACACGCTCGATCTCGTCGGATCTCGGCCGCTACACAGGTTGGTCCTGGTTAGTACTTGGTTGGGAGACCGCCTGGGAATACCAAGTACGGTGTGCTTAGGGGCTGGTTCTCCATTCTTTTTTGCTCCTCTCTCACGCATGGTGAAGAGGGGCCTGTGGGGGTGGTCTTTGACCTCCTCTG
Source organism: Notolepis coatsorum (assembly GCF_963971535.1). NCBI lineage: Eukaryota > Metazoa > Chordata > Actinopteri > Aulopiformes > Paralepididae > Notolepis > Notolepis coatsorum. The sequence continues at coordinate 25,330 of NW_028174354.1, read as the reverse complement.
GTGACCCTGTGCTTCCCGTACCGCCAGGCCCGGTCCGAAGTAATGTTTCGTCGACCCGTAGGCCTGGGTTAACCCTTTTTTGAAAACTGAAACACTTGTACTGCGGTATAGCCGGTGTATACCCGCAGGTGTGTTTTGGAGTTTTTTCTTGAGGGGTTATAGGAACAACCACCGCATTGGGTAACGCCAAGGTGGTTGATTCCCTGGTGTGTTGGAGCAGTGTCAACTCCCGGGTTCGCCGTTTGAGGGTGCCCCTGCACGTTTATGACGTCTGCCAATCGTGTCAGCCTTCTCTGCCTCAACCCCTCTGGGTGGGGGTTTTTAAATGGAGGCTTGGTCATGCAACACCGCCAGCTTACGCTCCTTCCGCCGGTGCGGCTGTGTTCAGCTGTCCCCTCTGGCGCCTGTCTCGTCCGCAGTCTCCAGGCTAGGGTTAACAGCCTGTTGCCTGGTTTTTCCCCGGTGCGCTGCCTGCTTCCGTTGGTTAACCTTTTTTGTGTGCTTACGGCCATGCTGACTGCCTGTTCTGCAGGGTCAGTGTGCCAGGCGGTGTACTATTGGGGGGACGGGGCCCGCTCGGCTGAGGGGCCTTTGTCCGAATACGCTGGCGATGTGGGGGGCGGGGTCACTGAGTGCCCACCTGGTGGGGTCTTGATGCTGGCATCATGGACCTCTCCGGGCTCCCGTTCCAGGGGGTCCAGTCCCTTTGGTGGGTCTGGGTCTTCCTTCGTGCTCCGCTGCTACGGCCTTGCCACAGGGTTGGGTTTGCCCTTGACCCCGTGATTCTGGGGGCAGTAACGAGGTTGTTCCTCCGTTCGTTCCCGGGTGGCATGCGGGTTGTGCGTGTGTGTAGTCGTGGGGTCAAGCCACGGTCTGCTTACCCTGTGCGTTGAGTTGCTTGAGTGCCTCTTCGCACGGTCGGGTCCGTCGCCCTCCCGTGAAACCCCTAATAGGGGGGGTGCCCTCCATTAGGGTGGGTCGGGGGGGCTCGGCCCTCCCTGTTCTGATGGTTGTGGGGGGCTGTCAGCGGGGTGTATTTGTCGGCCGTTGGCTCTCGCTCGGCCTCCCTTGTGCAGACTAGTGATGCCGAGCGAGAGCTAATACGAAACAGAATGTTAGGTTATGACTATAACCAAGTTCTGTTAGTATAGCGACGCTCGGCATCCGACGCCGCTGCAGCCTTTGACCTCGCCTTGTGGCGAAAGCTTGGGAAGGAGGCGAGTGGGTGGCCCCACCCCTGCTTATATGGGTAAGCTGATAGGGGTGTGGTCAGATGAATATTGGGATTAAAGGTACATTTGTGGTCTTTATTCAGTGCGCGTGCACATATGCGAGATAGTGCAGACTAGTGATGCCGAGCGTCGCTATACTAACAGAACTTGGTTATAGTCATAACCTAACGTTAAACATTTTGAATTATGAACTATGAACTGAACTAGTTCATTTTAAAATGTGTGAACTGTGAACTGAACTAAGTCATGTAGAAAGTGAACTTTCCCAAAACTGGTGAGCGTGGTGTTATATGCGAACGTGGTGTTGTATACATTCACTTATAGGCAGGTCAGGGTTTGGGATTCCCAATTACACAGTGTGTGGCAATGGATGTCTGGGATTATATCACACTCCTACACAGAGCTGTCTCTACGCATGTACGTCAAAGCCTGCAGCAACACAGTCTGCCCCCAGTGTCATATACCAGATCCGGACATCCGTGACCAAATTAGTTTGAAAGAAAAAGTTCTAACTTTGAATCGGGCGTATACCGAGCATCACAAAAAGCCTGTCTGAACATTCATAAATTATGCAGTGATGTGATTATCGGACAAGTAAACAGACACAAATTTTTGTGTAAGGAAACCAGACTTTTATGGCTGCGTTCATAGTCGTTTCCATGGACACAGTGAATAAACAAGGCTGCACACAGAGCTATTTATTACCAGCGTTTGGACAGCAAGGTTTCAAAAAGAGTTAGAGTGTCCGTGGCTTATGACTCACAATAATAAGGTGGCCACAACATGAGGTACATACTATCCAACCTGGCCAAACTCTGAGAATATATGGCTCTGGCAGCACATAAATTAAATCAGTTCACTTTTCTCAACTCATTTTCGGTACATATTCATAAAAGATATGGGGGAACAGCGTTATTTATTCAATATGTTCAGGGAATATAATATTCATTCCAACCTTTATTTATTCTCGAAAAGGACAATTGAGGTCACCCTCATCATGTCATCGAGACTTACAGACATTTCAATGCATCAATTTCTTACAATATGTACAGTGATACAATCAAATAAAGTGTTTACACAGTAAACATATACATAGATGAAGTGCATTAAAAGGAAGAACTGAACACCATATCACTTATTACATGCACTAATATGACATTGCCAATGTATGCATTGAATAAAGACTTGTTCAAAATCCAGTTGAATCTTAATCTTAATCTTTAATCGTAATATATTTAAATTCAAAACAGTTACAGACTGTTGCAGGCAGGCCTGCAAGTAAGTGGCTAAACTGCCCCTGCGTTAGTGGGGGTAAGTATGCCCGCCCTGTACTGGTTAATATGGTGTGTTCTTACCTTGGAAGATTGAGACGACGAAAGGAGCTAAGTCCCCGTCCCCAATACAATTAGCCTCACTACCTACGTGTGTAAGTATGTTTGTAACTATCCTGCTCTACTCTACCGTTAGTATGAATATAAATAGATATGACGAGGTGCGCTTCAGGGTTTAACTCTGACACAGTGGCAACCTGAAGTGTACAATTATGCTCAACTCTCAACAGCTTTAGCTGAAACATAAACCCTCCCTCCCCAAGTCTAGCAGGATAGGTGAGACGCCCCTACTCCAAGGTAAACCATTACTAAAGAACACCTGAGAAGTTAATTCAGTTTGTCAAAACAAAATGAAATATTTATTTTTCCATCAAAAATGGACTCACAGTGTATAACTCAATATATCCCAATGTTATGCCAGTTCACCTGTAACAGTTGCATATAATTATGGCAGTTCACTTATAACAGTTGCATATAATTATGACAGTTCACTTATGACAGTTGTTATTACCTCACAACAAAAGCTCTCTTATAACTTCACAGAGGGAGTATTCACTCTGGATATAAACGGGATATCTGTCACCCACTAAGGGTTAACGCATTACTTCAATCTTCCACAACTGACATGGGTTTGATACAGTTAACTATCACTTTAACACAATACCTCAGTTGGTTACAACTGGAAAAGGGTTTGATACAATTACCACTCAGTAGCGGCTGCTGGTTCTCTCTCCACTAGGGGCGCTATACCAAAACATTTTGCAAACATGTACAGTACCACGCAACCGACTCATGGCAAGACGTGAGCGATTCGACTCACGCTCACGGCAATGAATCGGCTCTTATGAACGAGTCGCTCAGCTGTTACTACAACAACACACAACCAGTCAAATAAAGTATAGTCTAATTCACAACTTGAAACACAATATATAAATAGAAAAGTTAGAAACAAAACTCGCTCCGTCTCCAAACACACGCAGATCTCTCCCTCTCTCTCCTTCTCTCTCTCACACACAGCGCGACGTGGAATCGATTCGTTACACAATCAGACCTAGTATATGTAGTATTATATACCAAGAATAACGTCAGTATGAGTACAGGGCTGTACACATATTTTGCATATTGTTAAACGAGCCAAGGCTAGCTATTAAACTATCGATATGAATCGAAAATCTGGGACCCTGATGTAAACAAGACAAACGTCTTTCTCTGGTCTGCATCCCCTTAACAATTGTGTGTATTGAGCCGTACTGTATATTGTACCCATTCTGCAATCTGTTAAAGTTTTCATTCATTCAAACATAGACGATATTGAACAAGCCATAATCCACGTATTTTCAATCCAAAAGAAAGAGAGAGAGAGAGAGAGAGAGAGAGAGAGAGAGAGAGAGAGAGAGAGAGAGAGAGAGAGAGAGAGAGAGAGAGAGAGAGAGAGAGAGAAGCGTTGTCTGAGTGGCTGAGAGAGAGAGAGAGAGAGAGAGAGAGAGAGAGAGAGAGAGAGAGAGAAAGATCGCTGATCTACCTTGTTGTTGGCAGAAGCCGGGCTTGTTGATAAAGTATATCCACTCCATGGCATTGTCCATCCAGCCTGTGTTGATGTCCATCCATTGTCCATGCATGTCCCTCCCACACTGCATCCATAATATAGCTTGTTAATAGCCAACAAGTACTGTGAGTGCCTTTGTCCATGTCCGCCTCGAACAGCCTGCAAACTACCTGGTGTTCTATCGCCATGCTCTAAGACAAACTCTAACCTTAACCAACTTTGAAAGAGTGCCTAAGCCTAACCGTTGAAAGAACTTGCCATCACGCTCCAAGACAAATATCTGCATCACACAACACAACAACAGCATAAACTCATGTTGCAAACTGCGGTTACGGAAAGTACCGCGTCGGCCACTTTCAGAGAGCTTTTAGACGCTCGGCTGCTTGCTAGGTCGTTTCAAACCAGCGCCCGAGTTCCATCATAATACATCATATTCAACGCAAAACGCGTGGCTGCGACGGATACAGCGATGAACCAGTGCACGGCGGGCACGCGCACTCCAGGCGCAATTGCGCCTAGCCCAGAGAGAAATACGGCAAGGAGAAATGCCTGCGGCTACGGTAATGAAAAGGTCTATATCAGACAGAATCGTCACTTCCTGTTCAGGAAAACTATTATTAATCTTTGTAAAATTAAGTTATATTGTGCATTGGAAACACAAACATACTTAAAATGAGTAAATATTATTCATTTTAAACATGTTTATATTATTTATAGGGCTATAAAACAAAAAACAAAAAAGTTTTTTTTTCTTCTTCTCTCATTTAACAGGTGGGTCGGCGCCCTAGCGCCCCCAGTGGCGAGCCGCCACTGTTACCACTCCTGTAGACCACATACGAGATGAGCTGAGTCACTGGAGGATGTCTTCTGATGGCAGGGAAACGTCCTATTTCAAATGTTCTAAATAATGCGTGTAACTGCTTGATCACTGAGCTTGTACGTATGTTCCAATCTGTTTGTGTCTGTGTGTGTTCCAGTCTGTTTGTGTGTGCGTGTATTCCAGTCTGTTTGTGTGTGCGTGTATTCCAGTCTGTTTGTGTGTGCGTGTATTCCAGTCTGTTTGTGTGTGCGTGTATTCCAGTCTGTTTGTGTGCGGGATAGTGTGTGTGTGCACAGGGCCGCCTGGGAGAAATGCGAGGCCCTGTGCGAGATTGAAACGCGAGGCCCCCCCCCCCCCCCCCCCCCCCCCCCCCCCCAAAAGTTTAAAAAAAATTATATATATATATGTATATATATATTTTTTTTCATACAGTCAACATATTCTTAAATAATAGCGCTGCCCGAGGCGGGGCATGATACAGTCAACATATAGCAAGAGAGAGAGAGCGAGAGAGAACTCCCGTTCTACAGTCAATATACAGTGTACAGAGAGAGAGAGAGAGAGAGAGACACATTGGAAAGAAATTGAAATGCTATTTGGCCCTAAACAGAGAGTACACAGTGGCAGAATACCTGAGCACTGTGACTGAAGATCCTTGACTAGGTACAGACTCAGCGAGCACAGCCTATCCATCGAGAAAGGCCGCCATAGGCAGACTGTGTGTGTTAGAAAGAGAGAGAGAGAGAGCATGTGTGTTTGTTGTGTGTGTGTGTGTTAGAGAGAGAGCATGTATGAGAGATCCAAAAGGACAAAGATGTGGCGTCGCGTGGGTAAAATAACAGGGGAAGCCAAAAAAAAATATTAAAAAAGAATTATTAAATATTTTTATTAATATTATTATTTTTTTTTAAGTCAAGCAGTCACCATGTACACTACAGTATGGCTCGGCGGCCAGTCAAACTTTCTTAACAGATTGCAGAATGGGTACAATACAGTACGGCTCAATACACACAATTGTATAAGGGGATGCAGACCAGAGAAAGACGTTTGTCTTGTTTACATCAGGGTCCCCCATTTTCAATTCATAGTGACATTTATGACATACAAGACATCATGACATCAAATATACAGTACTGTTACCCATAGATCCTGACAGAGTATATACATATGATCGGGAGGGGACTGTACATTAGGAGGGGGTGGGTGGGTGGGAGAGAAATATACATATGGCCGGGAGAGAATATGACTGTCTATTAGACAAACGTGACAAGACAAACGTATTTCTCTGGTCTGCATCCCCTTAACAATTGTGTGTATTGAGCCGTACTGTATTGTACCCATTCTGCAATCTGTTAAATAAAGTTTTCATTCATTCATTCATTCATTCATTCATTCATTCATTCATTCATTCATTCATTCATTCATTCATTCATTCATTCATTCATTCACGTGTCTGTTGCGCGGCGCGCCCAGCCATCAGAGCGCTCCTACTGTAAAATGCGGAAGCAGCCATTTCAGCCTTGGTTTTACTCGTTTATAAAAATGATTTAAAATGTTTATTAGCAACGCCGAGCTTTCAAACCCCGCCGCATCTGTGTGTGAAACCCTAATGGAACGCTGGGTACCTTTGACATTTATATCCGATATATTTTGGACCTACCGCTAGCTTTTAAGCAGTGCTTGATGGTGCACATTAACCTGGCTACTACGGATGAATAAGTGACTGCGTATTCCAGCCCCTGGCTTGCATTGCAGTCATGAAAGGGTATACAAGCTTGCCTGATAACGTTAGTTAGTCAGTCAGGCTGCTCAGTGCTTACCTGGTCAATAATGTGGTCCTCCTCTTGCCAGATAGATTTGTTAAATCATAATATCCACAGTGGTGTGCTCTGCTGGTCCTCAGTAAATGTCCCGCCGGCGAAAATAAGTTGCTATTAAAGTGCTAAATGTTAGATACACTAATAGAGGATTTGAACGTGCCCGCTCTGTTAATAACATTTTCAATCAATTCCGCGAGGGGATGATGTTCAGACATGTTTGTAGTAGACTACTAGACTGAGTGACGCCAGACAGTTTTATACTACTAATGGGATGTCACGTTAGGTAGTCAGGTGGAAACGTGAACTTCTGAGTGCCCCGCCTCCAGGGGGGAAAATATGCTGAGTGTTTTCCTCCCAGCTCCGTTTTAAACTTTTAGGGTGTGGCAGTCAGCTCGAATCTGATTGGCTAGGATCGGATTTGGACTCTATAATGCTGGAAGCCTGGAGAAAGAGACCTACCCACTGCCTCTCTCCTATACTAGCTGCAGTGAGCACAGTCTGACAGTGTGTTAGAGGGAGTGAGAAGGAGGAGAGGGAGACATTTAAAAAAAAATATATATATATATATATAACACAGATGCACAGATGAAAAAGAATGTAAACTATATTAAAAAAAAATTATATATATTTTTTTTTATTATTTTTTTTATATTTCATATTTCATATTTGATATGAATTTATAGGGAGGCATGGCTTCCGTTGGCTTCCATAAGGATTCGCCACTGCAAAGATCAACACTTAAATCCAAAGAGAGAGAGAGACACACATTGGAAAGAAATTGAAATGCTATTTGGCCCTAAATAGAGAGTACACAGTGGCAGAATACCTGAGCACTGTGACTGAAGATCCTTGACTATGTACAGACTCAGCGAGCACAGCCTAGCCATCGAGAAAGGCCGCCATAGGCAGAGCAACGACCGGAGTGTTGAATGTCCCGTGACTAAGACGGGGAGGACGTGACCCTCTTGCGCCGCCCCTGTGCCTCAAATAGATCCGCTATCAACTCTATCTTTAATCTTTCAAAATGTTCAGTTGCTATCGCTATTAGCTCTATCTTTAATTTTTCAAAATGTACAGTTGCTATTGCATGCACTCATCTGTGTTTCACCACACACATGAGTGCATGCTTACCAACTGTCCGTCTGCAACACTACTATCACCGACATCTAAGAAGGGAGATCCCCCCTTGAACGGCCCTTCTAAGGTTTCTCTCCTCCACATTGCCTGTGGAGCTTTTTTTTCCCTATTGTTAGGTTTTAGTAAGTTTTTCCTTACCTTCGCGTGGGGTATGTCTGGGAGTGCTTGCATTCTTTCATTTATTTGCATTCATCTAAAAAATGTTTGGACCCTATGGTGTTCTTGTTCTGTTCTTGACTTATTGTTATGTTGTCTTCTTGACTTGTTTAAAGAAGACCTGTACGGCCCATGGGGACATTAACGTGTGTTGTCGGGCCCTATAAATAAATTTGATTTGATTTGATTAGTTAGAAAGAGAGAGAGAGAGAGAGCATGTGTGTTTGTCATGTGTGTGTGTGTTAGAGAGAGAGCATGTATGAGAGATCCAAAAGGACAAAGATCAACACTTAAATCCAAAGAGAGAGAGAGAGAGAGAGAGAGAGAGAGAGAGAGACACATTGGAAAGAAATTGAAATGCTATTTGGCCCTAAACAGAGAGTACACAGTGGCAGAATACCTGAGCACTGTGACTGAAGATCCTTGACTATGTACAGACTCAGCGAGCACAGCCTAGCCATCGAGAAAGGCCGCCATAGGCAGACTGTGTGTGTTAGAAAGAGAGAGAGAGAGAGAGAGAGAGAGAGAGAGAGCATGTGTGTTTGTCATGTGTGTGTGTGTTAGAGAGAGAGCATGTATGAGAGATCCAAAAGGACAAAGATCAACACTTAAATCCAAAGAGAGAGAGAGAGAGAGAGAGACACATTGGAAATAAATTGAAATGCTAGTTGGCCCTAAACAGAGAGTACACAGTGGCAGAATACCTGAGCACTGTGACTGAAGATCCTTGACTATGTACAGACTCAGCGAGCACAGCCTAGCCATCGAGAAAGGCCGCCATAGGCAGACTGTGTGTGTTAGAAAGAGAGAGAGAGAGAGAGAGAGAGAGCATGTGTGTTTGTCATGTGTGTGTGTGTTAGAGAGAGAGCATGTATGAGAGATCCAAAAGGACAAAGATCAACACTTAAATCCAAAGAGAAGAGGGTCTATACCAGGGAAACCAAAGCAGCAAGGAGCCAATGGCCGACATCAGCTAAATAGGCTAGCCAGGTACTGTGACACCAGGCCACACACAGCTTTGGCCAACGGCCCAACGCTACCCAAGCTACACAAACGACCAAGACATTCACACACAGCACATGTCGTATCTCCAAATGTTGTGAAGTAGCATATGTTTTGCCTGGAAAAAAACATCGTTATTAACAAAACATTCAGGAGGGGAAGGAAGGAAGAGTGGGGTAATGTCATGACATTTTCATTAATCTTACCTGCACCAAGGAACGCAGGGCGAAAGGCCGCAACACAGGTCTCCACGTTGACGAAAGGCCTCTCGCTGGCGGGACAAAAATAAGCCAGAACCCCCTGCTATTCTCACGGCTAATGTCAATGGTCGTAGCACAAGCTAACAGCTAACTCTAGCCTAGGCTAACTGATAGCATCAAACTAACGTTACGTGCGCAGCCGGCAGCTAACGTCGTAGCTAAACAGCTAACTGGCTAACACGGCTATCGCTAACCATTAGCTAACGCAGAAGCAAGCTATGCTGTTACCACTGAAACTACAACATGAGAAAAGCAATACAGGCGCTGACACCAGGCCACACACCGTTAGCTACTAACTCCATACTACAACAGCTAGTCGACCAGTTTGGCTCCAGAGAGAGAGAGAGAGAGAGAGAGATCCACGGCGGGAATATAATAGGTTGCATGAACTCACCATAACGCAGTATCAATGGTAAAGTTGGAAGGAGACTTTCTTGGGCCACGGTGTAATTTCTTCTGATCCATGCTGCTTTTGAAAAGACATCCACTCGCTCCTCTGAATAGCGCTGAATTAGATCATCCCTGTACCTTGTGTGTCCGAGAAGAGCCCGGAAACACTATCCTAAAATCTGTAGAGCAGCAAAGCCGCAGAAACCGGAACACTGCAGTCTGCAGAGCCGCAGAGGCAGGAACAAGTCAGACACATTCTACAAACGTGTCTAATGTGAAATATATAAGCATATAAGCAAAACTAGATTTTAGGTCTGTGATGAAAAAGGGCCTCGCGGGAAGGGGGGCCTCGCAAAAAAAATATATATATATTTTTTATTTTGCGAGGCCCCCCTTCCCGCGAGGCCCTGTGCGACCGCACTGCTCGCACACCCCCTGAGGCGGCCCTGTGTGTGCATGTTAGCTGTTAATGGAAACCCAGCCAGTCTCTCTCAGATCCTGGTTCTGGCTGGACAGCGGCACCACGTCTTCTTCAATCCAGAACGAATGCACAATTTAGTCTGGGCACCACGTCTTCTTCAATTCAGTCTTTGCTGAAGTTGTCTTTCATCTTCTGTACTCGATACGATAGGAACATCAACGAACACAACCGCAATAACGCACTCACTGGTATTTACTGCGTTCAAGGCGCGAAGCTACATTTCACGTTAACACTTCACGTACTGACCGCAGGTCTCGCGGTAGCTACTGACTTTTAGCTTATTAAAAGTCCATCAAAACTATCACAGAATATTCATCTGCTTCTTTCTTCAACAATGTCATTCACTTCCTTGAAACTTACAGCACTGACGAAGCCTCTTTCGCTTTCAGTCGAATGTTACTTTTCAGAAACGAACGCCGCCATTGTCGCGGTTAGCATGATATTCGAGGGTACTTGTCGCATAAAATTCACGTTACGATAACAATGCGAACACACGCGGTTATTAAACAGTCCGTTCTAATGTCCGTTACTTCTTTTTAGAAGTTGTGTTGGCTTAACGTCAACTTCTAGTAGTTTTGTGTAGTGACGGTATTCTCTGTGCCTCTCTCATATACCGGTGCTACCTATCCCCATATATATGAGTCGAACAGGTCTGGACGCGTCTATTCGTTTCCTAACGCATTTATGCTTCCGCGTTCGCGCTTTGCGCTCTGATTGGCCACTGATGTTTCTGGTCCCACCAATCGTGTGACGGCAAGTTCTTTCGCCGGTTAAGCTTAGGCACTCTTTCGAAGTTGGTTAAGGTTAGAGTTTGTCTTAGAGCAGGGCGATAGAACGCCAGCCCTGATTCCAAACTCTAACCTTAACCAACTTCGAAAAAGAGTCGCCTAAGCTTAACCAGTGATAAACTAGGCGTTAGGTAGTTTGCTGCTGGTGGAGGCGCGATTGGGCGCACATGTCACATGACCAGAAACGTCAGTGGCCAATCAGATCGCACCAGAAATGGCAGTGGCCAATCAGATTCGCAAAACGCGAACGCGGAAGCATAAATGCGTTAGGAAACGAATAGACGCTGCCTGGACACGCCCGTCACTGTGGGACTCCACTCAGGTACTACATTCTGAAAACTCCCGCCCCGCTCGTGATAGGACCATGTACCTGTTCATAATGATTCCACTATGTGCAGAATTACAATGGTAGGATAACCATCTATTTGCATCCCCTACATATAGGTCATTTTATCTTCAGCGAGAGCTGAAGAGAGTTCCATGTAGTAGGGGCACTATAATGAAAGGCTGATTTTCCAAGTTTGGTCTGTATATGGGTATAGGTAGCACCGGTATATGAGTATAGGTAGCACTGGTATATGAGTATAGGTAGCACCGGTATATGGGGATAGGTAGCACCGGTATATGAGTATAGGTAGCACCGGTATATGAGTATAGGTATCACCGGTATATGGGGATAGGTAGCACCAGTATATGGGGATAGGTAGCACCGGTATATGAGTATAGGTATCACCGGTATATGGGGATAGGTAGCACCAGTATATGAGTATAGGTAGCACCAGTATATGGGGATAGGTAGCACCGGTATATGAGTATAGGTATCACCGGTATATGAGTATAGGTAGCACCGGTATATGAGTATAGGTATCACCGGTATATGGGGATAGGTAGCACCTGTATATGAGTATAGGTAGGTAGCACCAGTATATGAGTATAGGTAGCACCAGTATATGGGGATAGGTAGCACCGGTATATGAGTATAGGTATCACCAGTATATGAGTATAATAGGTAGCACCAGTATATGGGGATAGGTAGCACCAGTATATGGGGATAGGTAGCACCAGTATATGAGTATAGGTAGCACCGGTATATGAGTATAGGTATCACCGGTATATGGGGATAGGTAGCACCGGTATATAGGGATAGGTAGCACCAGTATATGGGGATAGGTAGCACCGGTATATAGGGATAGGTAGCACCGGTATATAGGGATAGGTAGCACCGGTATATGAGTATAGGTATCACCGGTATATGGGGATAGGTAGCACCTGTATATGAGTATAGGTAGGTAGCACCAGTATATGAGTATAGGTAGCACCAGTATATGGGGATAGGTAGCACCGGTATATGAGTATAGGTAGCACCGGTATATGAGTATAGGTAGCACCGGTATATGAGTATAATAGGTAGCACCAGTATATGGGGATAGGTAGCACCAGTATATGAGTATAATAGGTAGCACCAGTATATGGGGATAGGTAGCACCGGTTAGTTTACGTCATCTTTGGGCGGAGATGTTTTGACAGTGGGACGTCGTCCAACTTTGACGTATGACATATATAGCCCTGGCGACATAAACATTCTATACAGGCCCAAGTTTATTTCCTGTTGCAGTGCAAGGAAATTATAAAAGAAGGAAGGGTCATCACGTAATTTAAACAGGTTATTACCTTGGATGACAGAATAATCTGCAATGTGTTGCCTTGTTAACTAGCTAACGTTTGATATATTGGTTGATATTTTAGATTTTCTAATACAGGCTTCAATAGAACTGGCACCAAGCAGAGCATAAAACGCTGGTTGACGTGATGACCCTTCCTTCTTTTATAGTTTCCTTGGTTGCAGTGTTTGCTAACATCAGCAGCTGACAGGGAACACCTTGGGCCCAAACTGTTCCCTTAGCAATGGAATTCCACTGAAAAGGTATACATACCACACCTTCAGGTGCATCATGGGAAGCTCCTATTTCCGCACACCTGAGCCCTCATTTATCAACGTTGAGATCATATCAACAGATATGTGCGTAACCCCTGCGTACGATCATTTCTAAGCAAAGTGTGGGACTTATCAATTTGAACTTGTGCTTGACTTTGTGCGTATATATACGCACAGCTCGGAGCATGCGTAGCTGGCGCCCGGTGGTAGAATATTGAATATTGCACCGCGGAAATAAGCTTCCGTGCATTAGTTTCAACAATGATGTGTTCAACTTCTGTATGAACCGTAATTCATTATAGTTCATTGTAAGATAGCGACAGTGTAATTATAACGGGCTCACGCGCGAACAAGAGGTTGGCCTGCCTGCTTGTTTGGCACGGGGGGCAGACGCAGAACACCCACCTCCAAACGCGATTAAATATTGTTTCAAATAAAAAGCGACATACTATTATTTTGTGTCATGTTTCCAAATAAGTTTGGCCACGAAATGCTTTCTACTTCAATTTGTTGGTTAGAATAGATTACCTCGCTCAGTTGAAACTTCACTGAGACTAAAAGTAAAAGACAGTCTTTTTATTTTTTTGTGAACTCCGCGCACAGACGTGATAATAATAATAATTTTATAATTTTATATAGCGCCTTTCAAGAGACCCAAGGTCGCTTTACATAGATAGGGGGGGGAAATAACAAAGTAATAAACATAGTGGACAGACACAACATATAAATATGATGATGGGATTCAAGTTCGCGTTTTTATTGATCACATATGGCAGGCTATACATAGGCTACATGGCACGGTCCATCGTGATATTGTAGATGGATCGAGTAATAGACTGTTATTACTGTACCACCCATGTAGCTGTCAAAGCCCCATCACAAATGCAGTTATGTGAATAGAAAGGGATTCCACTGTCGTTGCTGCCGGGAGGAAAGGCATGCTGCATGTTTTCAATTCATTAAATAAAATGGATACTTTTTGCAAGGGTTTATGACTGTCATACAAATAATCAACCAACTACATACTGTAACTTTTCAGTGCACGTTCTTATTTACATTGTGACAACAGCCTTGTGAGCTCCCGCACACAGACATGATGGAATTCAAGTTCATGTTTGTATTGATCACATATAGGAAGGCTACACATGGCGTATAGGCTACATCATACATGGCAGTGAGATTCATTGTTTTTTTTTTTTTTTAATCTTTTTCCCCCTCCTTTTTCCTCCGATTTTCTCTCATCCCAATGTTAGTCGTTATGCCAATTCCCAATCCCCTTCCTGGTCGCTGCGCACTTTCCCCCCACAGTCGGTCTGGGAGAGTGGAGGCTATCACGTGCTTCCTCCGACACACGTCTAGCCAATCGACCGCTTCTTTTCACCTGGCAGCGCAGACTCTCACTGAGAGGGTGTAACGTGTGGAAGGATCACACTACCCCCCTTAGATCCTATCCGCGCTGAGCAGGCGCCCCGACCGAACTGTAGGAGTCACTGTTTACAACGACCCGGACCCACCCCGCCAGCTTTCCCACCCTCTAATACAGCCAATTGTATTAGTATGAACGGCCAGCCAAGCTGGTGACAACGCCGGAGCTGGATTCATTGTTCTTGTATATGCTCTTGTATTATTGTTTATATAGGCTACCCAATACCGACATCAAAATAGATTGTATGCCTCTAGAAATCATATGCAGCAGGTAGAAAATTGACGGAAAATACGTCGCGATTTGGAAAAAAATTTAGGAGAACTTTAATCCCTGGGTATTAATCGAACAAAATGGAAAAAGGCAGTCATATTCCAGCACAGTCTTTATTAGTTAATATGGTCTTTAAGTTAATAGATATCATATCCGACATCACCGTACGTGTACATGTCTGTCAGCCTGTCACGTATTTCTCCATAACACGCTTCCCTCGGCTTAGTCCACTTTTCCACATTGCATGGGGGTGTTCCATTACCGTATATAGTTACAGGCGGTGCTATATGCAAATACGTAAAACTGTGCACGAGCTGCAGCGTAGGATCAAAGTGATATTTATCAAGACAGGTGTGCGTACGACCTGTGTACGCACGTGTGATAAATCCCTTTTTTTTTTTGTGCGTACACACATTCTAAATGATGTGCTTAAGAACAAAGATAGAACACTTTCTAAGAATTGTTGATAAATGAGGGCCCTGAAGTCTTACTTATGACTTGACATGGTTCTGGGTAACCATAGCAACAAACATCACGCCATGAGAAAATTTGTCCTGTTTACTATAACTTTACTATCGGCCTGCTAAGCATAAAACGAACCATGTAACTAAAATAGAATTATCGATAAAGATCATATGATATAATACTGAAATATATTATTCGTTTACCATAATGCTCCTTGTCATTTTCCCTGTCATTAAACGTCACAACTCATAAACTCGGCTGGCGTTTCCCCACTGGTTGTTACGACTTCTAGGGGGGCGTTTCACAAGCTGGTAACTCGTAAATATAACGCTTTCCGAAGGAGCGCTTGAAGGCACCACGACAATATGTTCACATGTAAGGAATGGTGCTATAAAAATTATAAAAATAAATAAATAGAAAACTCCACATAAACCATGTATGTCAGCCGTCACTGCTGAGACGACATCCATCATGTTATATAACGTGTGTCTTATCGATACCGTGGTTCAAGTTCAAGTTCAAGTTCTTTATTGTCAAATACACAACAATACATGGGCATTACAGGTAATGAAATTCTTGTGTTTCGAGCTCAGACTCAACGGTGCACAATTAAGAAACATCAATGAAGGCAAGAATGGTAACAAGGTAGTAGTAGTAACATCAAATATAATATAAAACGAGGTAAGATAAAAAAAAGTGTATTTACAGAAAGTGTCTTGCGTGTAGTGTATGTGTATGGTTAGGTGCAGTGCAGGGTGTGTGTGTCCAATAACAATATGTAGTAGTAGTACGATAAATAAAATAAAAAAATCAAAATGAGTTAATAAGATCGAATAAAATTGTCTTGCCTAAAAATGTGCATCTTAATTTAAGGTGCAGTGCAGGGTGCACGTGTATTATATGCGTGTGCGTGTGTGCGTTTGTTTGTGTGTGTGTGTGTGTGTGTGTGTGCAGGGCCGTCTCAGGGGGTGTGCGAGCAGTGCAGTCGCACAGGGCCTCACGGGAAGGGGGGCCTCGCACAAAAAAGAAATACAAATTTTGTATTTATTATTTTTTTTTTTAATTATTATTATTATTATTTTTTTGCGGGACCCCCGCGAGGCCCTTTTTCATCACAGACCTAAAATCTAGTTTTGCTTATATGCTTATATATTTCACATTAGACACGTTTGTAGAAGGTGTCTGACTTGTTCCTGGCTTTGCGGCTCTGCAGATACACTATTGGAGGCAGCTCTGAGGCTCTGCAGGAGAATTGGTTTCAATGAGGGGAGGGGTTACAGGTAAGGTAGCGTCTGACTATTTCACGCGTGCAGCATTGGAGGTTATGCCAGCCAAGATGAAGAGGACATCGTTCGGCAGATGGACTGAAGATGAAAGTTGTTGCATGTTAGACAGTTCAGACAGGCTAGCGGCTAGCCATCCCGGCTAAAGACAGGGACAGCTAGTTAGCTTTAGCTACGTTATAATATTGAGTGCTAACGTGTGGTTCAGTCGTGATAGCCATGATGATGTCGGCTAGTAGCTAGCTTAGCTAAAGGCTAACTAGCGTTAGCTAACCTAGAGAGAGCACGTGCAGCATTGTTATGCCAAGATGAAGAGGACGGTCGTTCGGCAGATGAACTTTGTCAACTCCACGCGGTTGTCTCCATCCTCTTGGACGTTTGGTGAGTTTTTAATGCACTCTATTCTATTCCCGCCGTGGATATCTCTCTCTCTCTCGGGAGCCAAACGGGCCGACTAGCTGTTGTAGTAGCTAACGGTGTGTGGCCTGGTGTCAGCACCTGGTGTGAGGGAGGTGAGCTTGGTGTTTCATTATGAGAATATCTCCATGCTCAAGTCGGCTATAGTCCGCGAGGGACTTGTTGCCGGCACCGCTATGGTAAACACCACTTTGTAGTGGGACGTGTATTGCCTTCTTTTTCCCTTCTCTCTTCGTATGAGAAGAGGAAAACACAGCGGCTGTCTGAAGTGTTGGCCTGTATTGCTTTTCTCACGTTGTACAGTTTTTCAGTGGTAGCCGCATAGCTTGCTTCTGCGTTAGCTAATGGTTAGCGATAGCCGGGTTGAGCTAACTGTTAGCCAGTTAGCTGTTTAGCTACGACGTTAGCTGCTCGTTTTCGCTCGGTTGGGAACGTTAGCTTGATGCTATCAGTTAGCCTAGAGTTAGCTGTTAGCTTGTGCTACGACCATTGACATTAGCCGTGAGAATAGCAGGCCCTGGCACTCTGACTACGACATCATCTTTGACAGAAGATGTAGTCGGGCCTGCACCATGACAAGGCACCGGCCATCAGTGTTGGGAAAGTTCACTTTCTACATGAACTAGTTCAGTTCACAGTTCACAATTTTTAAAATGAACTAGTTCAGTTCATAGTTCATAATTCAAAATTTTGAACTAAAGTTCATGGTTTCAAAAATGAACTAATTTAGTTCTTTTTTGATATATATATTTTTTTTTATATAGATTTTTCACGTACAGTTACTTACATTACAAAAACACACATTGGGACAATGGAGGGGGGGGGGTCCTCCAGTTCATCTCTATGCCATCATCCACACCATAAGCAAGCAAAAACAAAACAAAAAGAAGCAAGCAAAAAGGAAAAGCAAACCATCTCTATACCACATTTGTAAAAATTGAGGCTTATCCCCCCCCCCCCCCGAACCACCTCCAATGTACAGTCCCCCCCACCTACCCAACCTCCTCCAATGTACAGTTTCTATGTCAAATGTATATAGGCCTACTCTCTTTTCTGGACTCTTTTTGTATCACAAACAGTACTGTATTTGCAAATCTGGTATGTCATAAATGTATAGATGTAGCAGTACTGTCTATCTGTATGTCATGTATGTCCTGATTAATTGAAAATGGGGGACCCTGATACAGACAGTACAGCTCAATACATACAATTGTTAAGGGGATGCAGACCAGAGAAAGACTTTCGTCTTGTTTACATCAGGGTCCCCCATTTTCAATTCATGACTGAGCTGTATACTGTACCCATTCTGCAATATGTTAATAAAGTGTTCAATCAATCAATCAATCACTTGGCCCCAGAACCTGGATAAACACTTAGATTCCCAAAAGTAGTGATAGACTGTAGCCTGTAGGTACCCAGGTCTGTTTGACATTTCGAACATAAAGGAGATATTGAACGGCCCATTTTGTTAGTTCTTTTTTCAATACGTTGCTGCAAACTATTATTTGTAAAAAATATTGAACCACACAGACAGCAATCAGAATACTGGCATTTCCATAACGCTTTGCACCGCGCATTCAGTCCACACTGCAGCTTTCATCTCTACAGTATATTTTCAAAAACATGAGGAACAACTTTGCTTGAATTGTCTTTATTATGAAAACTAAAACAGGACGTTTGCATATTCTCAATGTTGCTGTCGACGTCGTCGCGTCGATGTGGGGACTTGCTTCTTCAAACCGGGTGGACAAAGTTTACAGACAAACGTTAGATTGTTTCCGTCTGAGTCAGTACTGACTTTAACGTTAAACTATTTTAAATCCCCAAGCGCCGACATCTAGAGGTAGAGTTCTCTGAGCGAGTGCTGCTCTCGACCTGCTGCTGCGCAGCTCTCAGCTCTGGGCTTCTGCTCGCAGACGCAGATTCAGCTGTTGTTGTGATGAGTCTGATGACGTAGCAGGGGGTGTACAGGCGCGTTGCCAGATCGGTTGGTTTTCCACATAATTTTAAAGCCTGTTTACGGTGTGTTTTAACAGGGGTTTCGGCTGAAATACATATGAAATCTGGCACATCTTTGAACGCCGTTATAACAGTGCTGAGAATGAACGCACTTTTGAACTCCGTTACACAGCGCTGAGAATGAACGCGTTCTCAATTACGTTCATTTAGCGGATAATCAGTACGTTCAGTTCACGTTCGCCCAAAATACGAACGCGTTCATGAACGATCGTTCATTGAACGCGTTCAGGTACATCACTGCCGGCCATAGCTTCTTTTTGTCCCGCCAGCGAGAGGCCTTTCGTCAACGTGGAGACCTGTGTTGCGGCCTTTCGCCCTCCGTTCCTTGGTGCAGGTAAGATGTCCATTGGACATTATCCCACTCTTCCTTCCTTCCCCTCCCGAATGTTTTGTTAATAACAATGTTTTTTTCCAGGCAAGACATATGTTACTTCACAACATTTGGAGATACGACATGTGCTGTGTGTGAATTGTCTTGGTCGTTTGTGTAGCTTGGGTAGCGTTGGCCAAAGCTGTGTGTGGCCTGGTGTCAGTACCTGGCTACTCTATTTGCAGTTAGCCTATTTAGCTGATGTCGGCCATTGGCTCCTTGCTACTTTGTTTTCTCTGGTATAGACCCTCTTCTCTTTGGATTTAAGTGTTGATCTTTGTCCTTTTGCGTGCGTGCGTGCGTGTGTGTGTGTGTGTGCGTGTGTGTGTGTGTGTGTGTTCTTGTCCTTGGTCAGGAGTCTTAGGACTTGCAATGTAACGTTCACGCTTTAGCCATTTAGCTCAACTACACAGGATAACTTATAACCTGTATTAATTTCACCTTCCCTGCATGTTTCTTTCTTTCTTTTATTAATATATATATACATGCTTATACGGTATATCTTACCTTGTGTATACTGTTTACTTTACTCTTACTTAAGACCGTACATATGTCTACAGTGTTGCAGTATAACATATTGTATTTTATCTCGGGTAGCTATATTAATTTTATTTATGCAATGCAAATTGTTTAGTTCTTAAGATGATTTCCACGTTGTCTGTTCTTTGTGCTACTGTATGTCCTGTTTGTGCCAGACTGTTATGTACCATGAGCCTGATCACTCCTGTGTCACTGGGCATACAGGTGAGGGCTGCTAATTAGCTAATTGCTGCTGATTGGTTTCCTGCTGGCAGGTTAAAACCAGCCCTTCAGTCACACATGCAGGTCTGTCTGTGGCTAGAAGGAGAGTTGTCACGTTCTTATATCCTTTGTTCTTTAGTTTGTATCGGTATTTCATTGTTAGAGTAGTCTTTTTGGATTAAATATGGGTTTTCGTGTCGGTTTTGCACATAGGTTGCGTGCCTTTGAGTTTGTTTGGGTGTTTGGTTAGCCTACCTGTTAGCATCTGACCTCCTGCGCGTATGACACATCTATTTATTTCAGGGTGGTTGTTTTTTATTTTATTTTTTGCAAACTAGAAAGGTGCTCTCAGTAGAGCACACATTTCCACCGCGTCTCCTTATGGTTATTAGTATTGGCATTGGCATTCTTTATGGTTCTTCAGTGGTTCTTCAGTGGTTCTGTAGTGTTTCTTCAGTGGTTCTTTAGTGGCTCTTTAGTGGTTCTTCAGCTGTTCTTGTGGTTCTTCAGTGGTTCTTCAGTGGTTCTTTAGTGTTTCTTTAGTGGCTCTTTGGTGGTTCTTTAGTGGTTCTTTAGGTAGATTGTGTGTATGCTAGGGTGCTTTTGGCAGCTTTTTGGTCACTCTATAGTGAGCGGGTTGTGGCGCTGGTGCAGTAAAGATGGCTTCCATTAGGGATTTTGTTGATCGCCCTTCGCATGACATGTTGGAGAGGTTTTCCAAAGAACAGCTTCTGGAGCTTGCTGTGCACTACAAGGTAGAGCTTACTGCCAGGGAGAAACGTTTGAAACCAACTGCCTTGAGTGCTTTGAGGGTTTTGCTCGTTAGGGAGCAGGTGCTTGCGGCGAGGGTGGAGGAGCCTACTTTGTCTGACGCGTCTCCGCTACTATCTGGTGCGGAGGGTGAGTGGAGGCTTAGAGAGTTGGAGTTTAAGGAAAGGCAGCTGCTACAAGAGCGTGAGGAGAGGAGAGAGGAGCGTGAGCATGAGCGTGAGCTTAAGGAGAGAGAGGAGAGGAAAGAGGAGCGTGAGCTTAAGGAGAAACACATGTTGCTGGAGCACGAGCGTGCGCAGAAGGAGCTTGCATTTAAGCATGCTGCCTTACAGGCGGGGGCTCTGCAGTCAGAGTCGCGTTCCGGTTTTGATGTAGGAAAGAATATTAGGATGGTGCCTCCTTTTTTGAGAAGGAGGTGGAAAGGTATTTTCCCCTTTTTGAACGGGTGGCAACCACATTGAAGTGGCCTGATACAGCCTGGACACTGCTGCTGCAATGTTTTCTTGTTTGTAGGGCGCAAGAAGCCTATACTGCTCTGTCCCTTGAACAAAGTGCTGACTATGAGCTTGTTAAAGCTTCCATATTGAGGGCTTATGAGTTAGTCCCCGAGGCCTATCGTCAGCGTTTTAGAGGTTATCGCAGGTCGGAGGGACAGTCGTATGTTGAATTTGGAAGAGAGAAGGAGAACCTGTTTGACAGGTGGTGCACCTCTCAGAAAGCAGAGTCAAGAGAGCAGCTTAGACAGTTGATTCTCCTAGAGGAATTTAAAAGATGTGTTCTTGATACCGTTTCCACAAATCTAAACGAGCGTAGGGTATCGAAGATAGGCGACGCTGCTGTCTTCGCTGATGAGTTTGTGTTGACACACAAGTCCGTTTTTGTGGAGGACTACCGTGTTGAGTCCAGGGATAGGCGTCCTGTTCAGGGGGGCCGTTTCCCAAAACCTGTGTCTGCTGGTCAGTTAACTTCACCTCCTAGGCGGGGTGGTTCTGCTGGTGCATTCCCAGAAGGGATTATATGTTTCTACTGTAAAGAGCCTGGTCATATCGTTGCTGTGTGCCCGGTGCTTGAACAGAAAAATGTCAGAACGGTGGCTCTGGTAGAAACAATATGCAGAACACCTATGCCAACGTTAGAGGGTGATGGAGAAAGTATCAAAAGTGTGGACAAAGAGCTCGAGGGTTCCTCAAGATTTATGATGGATGGATTTGTTTCCCTGACTAATGCACTAGAGTCCAAACAGGCTATAACAATTTGGAGAGATACCGGTGCTTTTCAGTCCCTCATTCTGGAGGGGATTTTGCCGTTTTCAGAAAAGTCTTCTTTGCATTCCGGTGTCGTTGTTCGTGGTTTTGGAGGTGGATTTGTGGATGCACCTTTGCATGAGGTCACACTCAATTCTCCCTTAGTATCAGGCAATGTTGTTGTGGGGGTATGTTCTCACATTCCCATAAGAGGGGTGTCCTTCATTCTAGGGAATGATTTGGCTGGTGACAAAGTGTTGGCTACTCCAGTTGTAACTCCCATTCCTGTGGTTTCTGAGGTCCCTAATGAGCTGGCACAGAAACATCCAGGAGTGTTCCCTGTGTGTGCTGTGACACGGGCGATGTCAAAGGACAAAAGTGATGTTGTTGATACTTCGACTTGGGACATTACACTTAGTGACACATTCTTTGTTGAATTGAAAAGTGTACCTGTTGAGAATTTTGGAAAGCACACTGTGGATGTACCTCTGCATAATGATTCTCTTGATTGTGCCTTTGTGTTAGGCCCGGTGGTGAAACCAGAGTTGACATGCATGCCGGAGAGGCATGTGGCAGGAGATGATCTGGCAGCGCAGTGTCTCAAGGTATTCCCAGCCTGTACGGTGGCTGAGGCCTCGAACGAATTGGAGGATGAGTGTGGGAAGGATGCTATGAGAGATGCTGTTGATTCATGTGACACCGTTCTAGTTGAAGAGGCTACTAGGCCTGACTTAGGCTGCCAGCCTTCCCACAGTAGCTCTATTGTCCCTGATGTTTCACTTGTGGGCAGGGATGGTCCCAGTATGTCAGTTGATGATTCTGACATTGATTCACGTGTCCACACTGATTCTCTGCCATGCACTAGGTGTGATAGTCAACCTAGTTACCTGTGTCCTGTGGAGCAGGAGCCGCCTTCGCGACCTGGTCTGTTGAGTGGCAGCCATTTTGATCAGGACAATGTTATTTTGTGTGACGCCATTTTAGATGGTGTTCCAGATGCTTTTGTGACTGACGTATTGCCATGTTCCAGCGACGGTGGGGCTGTACCTGAGGCGCTACATCCTACTCTGGATGTTCACGGTTTGCAGTATCCTGAACTGCCAGTGCCAGGTGGGATGGATATGGGCGTGGTGGTGGTATCAGAGATCTATGGTTTTTGTTTTTCTGTGTTCTGTCATGTTGAGCGCAGTGAGATTAGTTCTCAAATTGATTTTGGTTTGCAGTCTATTTTTGACAGGTCGGTATCGGTGGAGGGGCCTGTTGAAAGGGAGCTTATATATGATAAGGTCTTGGTTTGTCGACGGGGTCCTAAGTCTTATGCCTCAGGGGAGGAGGCGCCTGCCCCACTGCAGCCATGTACCGCAGTGGCGGAACCTTTTGTGAGGTCTAGCTTGCCCGAGAGTTGGGACAGGGTTGTTTTTTGTTTTACACAACATTGGCAAATGTTCCACAGTGGGGAGCATACGACACGGTTGGTGGTCGTGTTCGACAGGGGCCGGCTTGTTATCGCTGTTGTGGTAGTGGCCCTGACAACTAAATGGGTCACAGTTTTTTTTTTTTTTTTGTATGGGTTTGATATGTAGTGGTTGCCTCTTGGGCAACCAGTTTGGTGGGGGAGGTGTTATGTACCATGAGCCTGATCACTCCTGTGTCACTGGGCATACAGGTGAGGGCTGCTAATTAGCTAATTGCTGCTGATTGGTTTCCTGCTGGCAGGTTAAAACCAGCCCTTCAGTCACACATGCAGGTCTGTCTGTGGCTAGAAGGAGAGTTGTCACGTTCTTCTATCCTTTGTTCTTTAGTTTGTATCGGTATTTCATTGTTAGAGTAGTCTTTTTGGGTTAAACACAGGTTTTGGTGTCGGTTTTGCACATAGGTTGCATGCCTTTGAGCCAGGGTCGTAACACAGACCAAGGACCACAATGGAAACAAGTCTCTGACTTCATTGTGTTTTACCCTTGACGTGCATTGTTACAAATCGTCTAATAAATCAAATCAACTTTAAAAAAGAAATAAAGTATATTTAGATACTAATTATTTATTGCCTATATTTATCGTTAATTGCATTGTTGACGTAGTATATTTTTTTCTCCGATTTTTTTATAGCCATATCTAATTCTATTGCCTATATGTATGTCTCTCTACTATTACCCTGCCCATACCTGTACCTCCCCTCCCCCCTCCCCATCCTGCTATGACATGCAAATTTACCCCCAAGGGGATCAATACAGGAATATCCCATCTTATCTTATGTACATAGAGTATGTGTACCCCTCGTAGTAACCACACTTTCAGGTCTGTATCACCTGCCAACATGTCTTTCTTTCCACCATCACTGTAAGCAGCATATCGGTCTCCTTCCTTTCACTTTGTTCATACAATCTCTCCCCCTTTAGCCAAACGGCTGGCAGAGTAGCCATCTTTCAACCAAACAACGGTGTAAGCCACCCGCATGATCACCCGCCCACGTGATTTACATGTTAATAGCCGCAACCCTGCCGCACCCCCCGCCCCCCCCGCTCGCCACCCCCCCCCCCCCAACCCCCCCCCCCCCTTCTGGTATTATTGCAAAGTTTCTGCGTCCCGCATCCATGGAAAACTAATATCCAAAGCAAATATTATTCTTTCTTTTCTGCCTTACTCTCTTATATCCAAGCAGCGTCAGATTAACAAGTATAAGCACAGCATAATCACCGGCACAATCAAATTCCTGCGATATGAATTCCGTATGCTGTGTGCCCCAATATTTTATGGTAATACAATAAAAATGTAAAGTTGAAAATAGATTTTTTTTTACATTTAATGTAAAAGGTATGCTGAAGAGCAGCGGGAGAGGGGGGGGGGGGGGGGGTTGTAGGGGCTGGGGGGTTGGGGGGCACGAGCACGTGGGCCACCCCCCGCCAAGGGATAGGTTGTCGCTAGGAGACAGAAGCAGGGAACGGACCAGTGGCAATGATGTATTAACTGGAGAGGGTGGCTGACAGTAATCTTTGTCACTAGATGCACTGGCTGTCTAAGCCCTGTCATTTTATGCATCTCATGCAAAACAGATGTACCCGGATACTACAGGCATGGAGAGAAAAAAAGCCTCAAATCCAGCCAGCCAGGATGGTTAGGGGCTGGAAGGCTGTCACAAAGAATTTCATTATTTTTCATCCCGTAACGAGAAGGTGGATTCAATTGTGCATATTATAATTTTTTCCCCCTCTTCATTCCTCCACGAAACTCTAAATAATTTGCGAAGTTTCCGCAGTAGAAGTTTCCTCTCTATATCTCTCTCTCTCTTTCTCTCTCTCTCACTCTCTCTCTCTCTCTCTCTCTCTCTCTCTCTCTCTCTCTCTCTCTCTCTCTCTCTCTCTCTCTCTCTCTCTCTCTCTCTCTCTCTCTCTCTCTCTTCTCTCTCTATATATATCTCTATTTATCTC
>NW_028174355.1:0-19403 GCF_963971535.1 Notolepis coatsorum | reverse complement strand
GAGGAACTGAAAACAAAAGAGAGATGTTAGGTTAGGAGAGAAAGATTGTGTGTTTGGTGTGTGCATGTGTGTGGTTTGGTCAGCTCACGTCCAGCAAAGCAAGATTAATGACCCTTAGCTCATTCCTGGCAAAAAACTGCTCTCTCTCTCTCTCTCTCTCTCTCTCTCTCGCTCTCTCTCTCTCTCTCTTCCTCTCTCTCTCTCTCTCTCTCTCCTCTCTCTCTCTCTCTCTCTCTCTCTCTCTCTCTCTCTCTCTCTCTCTCTCTCTCTCTCTCTCTGTGTGTGTCTCGTACTTAACAACAGAGGCTTTGTCTATGTAATGGCTTCTAGATGCACCTCAACATGCTGATCAGGTGTGTGTGAGTGTGTGTGTGTGTGTGTGTGTGTGTGTGTGTGTGTGTGTGTGTGTGGTGTGTGTGTGTGTGTGTGTGTGTGTGTGTGCGTGTGTGTGTGCGTGTGTGTGTGTGTGTGTGTGTGGTGTGTGTGTGTGTGTGTGCGTGTGTGTGTGTGTGTGTGTGTTGTTACATCATCATTAGACTGTTCAAAATGCAATCACACCAGTTGTGATGTTAGTGTTGTCACGATACTGGAATTTCGACTTTGATACGATACCTGAAAAGTATCGATATTCGATACCATTTTCGATACCAAAAAAAAATATATATATATATATATATATGTGTTTTTTATTTTTATTTTACAAATTTTGCTTTGGTTTTGAATTTTAATTCTCCTCAGCTTCTCTCTGGTACTATAAGAGAAGATAAATATAACACTTGTAAAACCCTTTGTTTATCTTTAGATCAGACAGCAGGGGGGTCTGCTGATGGAGACGGCCCCGTTTAGACGGAAACGCTAGCAGGTGAATCCGCAAAAATATTTTTTCAGATGTGCCTTTCGTTTATACTGAAACAGCGTTTTTACGGGGTGAAACCGTAAAAAAGTGAGACCACATTCCAGGGTGGAATTCCTAGAAACGGTAAACCTTTGCGCTCTCATCTAAACTGTCAAACCGCATAAAACGATGACGAAAGGGTCGTCAAGGCTCTCGTCGCGCCTACTGCTTACATCACAGGCATGCGCCAGTAGCCTAAAAGCGTAAACAAAGCATGTCTGATTCTATCCATGGCGATCACCTGAAGGCTACATTGGCAGTACTTTTAAATACACAAGAATCTGTCCCGCGGCTATCACAACTATTATGACTGGACCCACTGTCTGTGAGTGACTCTGCTTTGGTCCAATCACATTCCCCACCCACACTCTGCGAATCAGAGGCAGAGTAGGGTGGGTCTTCACAGCACGTCATGTGACATATGCGCCAATCGTGTGACAGCGGGGCTCCGTTGTCTCGAGTTGTTACAGCCTCGTCTGCACGGAGAATTCCACCCCAAAACACTAGTCTAAACGCAAAATTAAAAGTGAGACCGCAAGACGACTTTTGCGGTTTCTGTTCAGACTCTCTCCGTCTAAACGTAGCCTCAGTGTTCAGGGTAACAGAGCATGAGGTGAGGCGGACCTTTAAAAAAGTGAATATCAGGAAGGCAGCAGGACCGGACGGCATCCCCGGCCGCGTCCTAAAAGTCTGTGCCGACCAACTGGCCCCGGTATTCACTGACATATTTAACCTGTCCTTAGAACAGGCTGTCATCCCCACCTGCCTGAAAAAGTCCACTATCATCCCTGTACCTAAAAAATCCAAGCCTGCTTGCCTCAACGACTACCGCCCTGTAGCCCTCACCTCCATAGCCATGAAGTGCTTTGAGAAGCTAGTAAAGGGCTACATCTGCTCCTCCCTCCCCATCAACCTGGACCCCCTGCAATTTGCATACCGCCCCAACAGGTCCACGGAGGACGCCATAGCCCATGTGCTGCACACAGCAGCATCACACCTGGACAAGAGGAAGGGGAACTATGTGAGAATGCTATTCATCGACTACAGCTCAGCATTCAATACCATAGTCCCCTCCAAACTCATAGCCAAGCTCAGGGACCTGGGCTTGAACTATGACCTCTGCCAGTGGGTCTTGGACTTCCTGACGGGCAGACCCCAGGTGGTGAGAGCAGGCAACTGCACCTCCTCATCCATCACCCTCAACATAGGGGCCCCCCAGGGCTGTGTTCTGAGTCCCCTCCTCTACTCCCTGTACACACATGACTGTGTGGCTCAGCGGAGTAACAACACAATCATCAAATTTGCTGACGACACAGTAGTGGTGGGCCTGATCTCTGCAAACGACGAGAGGGCCTACCTGGAAGAGGTCAAGGTCCTGGCGGGATGGTGCCAGGAGAACAGCCTCTCCCTGAACGTCAGCAAAACAAAGGAGATGATTGTGGACTTTAGGAGGTCGGGGGTCAGGGACTACAGCCCCCTCAGCATCGACGGGGCACCGGTTGAGAGAGTGAACAGTTTTAAGTACCTCGGAGCCCACATATCCGAGGACTTGACATGGACCACACACATTGACAGTGTTGTGAAGAAGGCACGACAACGCCTCTACTTCCTCAGGCGCCTAAGGAAGTTCCAAGTCAGTCAGAAGATCCTTAAGAACTTCTACTCATGTACAATAGAGAGCATCCTGACTGGCAACATCACCTCCTGGTTTGAGAATAGCACTGCACAAGACCGAAGCAGACTACAGAGAGTGACACGTTCAGCCGAACGCACAATTGGAGGGGGGCTTCCCACCCTCCAGAACATTTACAACAAGCGGTGCAGGGGTAAGGCTAAGAGAATCATCAAGGACTCCAGCCACCCAAACAACTGCCTCTTTGAACTGCTGCGGTCAGGCAAGCGATACCGGAGTCTCAAGGCGAGCACAGAAAGACTCAGAAGAAGCTTCTATCCCCAGGCCATCAGGCTGCTCAACGAACAATAAACACTATGCAACAACCATCAAATGCACACAGCACACACATCCACACGCACACACTCACTTTAAACAAACAACACACTGCAGCACCCACTCTCCACACTTTAGATCACCTAAACACACTTTATATTTATTGGTAAAGGATTTGCACTACAACTCGTACACCTTACTGTAAATTGTACCTAAATTGTACCTCATCCCATTTCTGCTTTGCACTATATAGTATTGTATATTAGTACATTGCATAGTATATTGTATATTGTATGGTAACTCAGTTACTTCTATTCCATTGTACATATGTCTATACTGAACACTGTGACCTCTATTTTTACTTCTATTTTACATGCTATACTATTTTATTTCATACTTATCTTGTCTAGCACAGTCTCTGGAGCGTAACAGTAAGAAGCATTTTGTATAAAAGTGTTCTGTACTTCTGTATGACAACTATTAAAGAAACTTGAAACTTGAAACTTGACATTTAAAAATAACTAAATACATAGCAAACATGACTCAGTTATGCAATAGTGCTGCTGCTTTTTATTTGGTTAAAACAACTACAACAATTTTCATGACGGCGAGAGCGAGCGAGCGAGAGAGAGAGCGAGAGAGAGAGAGAGAGAGAGAGAGAGAGAGAGAGAGAGAGTTCTCCGGAGCTATACTCGGAGCATTTATTAACGTTACATTTTCAACAAGATTGCTGCTAATTAAACACTTCATGGAAACGGGGTAACGTTATGTCGAGTTCATACGTGTACTAGTGTAGTATGAATGAACTCGACTTAACGTTACTCCGTTTCCATGAAGTAATTATAAAGGTGGCCAGCTAGCTAGCATAAGCTAACGGAGGACCGACTAGCTAACGTTAGCTAATAGCTGTATCGTTGGCACTGCTCTGTAACAACGCTTGCAAATGGGCATCGTGGCATCTTTAGCTTTTCCTTCGTCGTTTACTTCAAACCCGAAGTACTTCCAAACAGCACTTCTGCTGTTTTCTTTATCCACAAGCACAAGTTGCGGAGGCTCTGCACTAGCCATCTTCGGAGCTAAAATCTTTGTTTACAAACTGAAGACAGGTCTGTGAGGGGGAGGGCTGGAGGAGGAGGAGGGGCAAGCGGTCTGTCTGTCAACAACTTGCGGTAGAACACTGCGAGCAAGCCAGCTGGTATCGATACTGCAGAAAGTATCGATATTTCGGGAAATGAGTATTGAAACCGTTTTAAATATTCAGAATCGATATGTATCGATTTTTCGATATTTTTGACAACACTAGTGTGATGTACACTTCAAAGAGTTAAAAAGAAAATACTGAAAAACATGTGAATTGCTATTGTCCTGCAACACCTTTCTACCTTATCTAATGAAACTATGGTCTGGGCACGAAATCAGAAAATTAAGATTTACGTGAAATTGTTGTTCTCTCTGAGATGTGTTCTCACGTCACGTCTGAGTTCTATTCACTTTCATTTAGTGTTTCATTGACCGTTTTTTGTTTGTTTAACCTTTCCTTTGCCTGCGCAGGCGGCCGCTGTAGAAACACTGCTCGCTCCTCGCTGCGCTCATGCCGTCTAAAATAGTGCTTTTGAGTAGAATTGAATGGAATGGAAAATGTCATACAATGTCTGTCTCACTGGACCTTGTTGTTTGCTAAGCGCTCATTTTCACGCTGTTAGCCGAGTGGGTTATTGGCTCTTTCTTATCAGCGTCTGATAGCAACCAGACCGGGCAGCATTATACAGCAGCAGCTAAGGCTGATAGACACACACACACACACACACACACACACACACACACACACACACACACACACACACACACACACACACATACATACTTGTTATCGCTCACACGGTCACGCTCACCCGCTTTTGCAGGCCCTCATATAATCTCTGGTAGCACAATTGTACATAAAGACACACAAGATACACACACACACACACACACACACACACACACACACACACACACACACACACACACACACACACACACACACACACACACACACACACACACACACACACACAAACACACACACAAAGTCATTTGTAACTTAGTGTAACTTAGCTGATATCCACTCAGATATCCACTTAAGATAATGTTAGGTAAAATATTCCTTTATTAATCCCCCTTGGGGAAATTCAGGCGTCATAGTAGCATGGAGGGGGGGGGGGGGGGGGGGGTTACCGTTATGGGCATGGTAATAGTAAAATACATAAATATAGGCAATACAATTATAGTAAAGATAAAAATAAGCAGCGTAAACAATAGAATTAACTCTGACTATAAGCATGTGAGCAATTAAACAGTGTAATCAAAGGTGCAGACGAGGGTCTGTATTAGGGGTGTGCAGAGACGGGCGGCTAGGTGGTGTAGTGGGCAAGGCACTCGCCACCAATGTGGAGACGCTGGGTTCGCGTGTTCGAATCCAGCGCTCCACATTGTTTTCAGTTTGGCTGGTCGTCCGTACTAATACAATTGGCAGTATTAGAGGGTGGGAAACTGATGGGTGGGGATCGGGCGTTGTGGACAGCGACTCCTACAGGTCGGTTGGTGCGCCTGCGCAGTAGAATCAGGAAGTGTCGGGGGCAGCGTGAGCCTCCCACGCGTTACTCCTCGCCACTGAGAGATCGAGCTGCGCAGGTGAAAAGATGCGACTGCTGTTACCTCAAGTACCGGCGGGGACTTGTGCTATGTATGACTTAGTCCACATTGCAGCCGGCTTGTGGGAGGCAAGAAACAACGTTCGTGACACGGGAGGGTTGAATTGGATGATATGAAATTGGGATGGGAGAAAATATAGAAAATGGGAGAAAAAGTGGATAAAAAAAAGGGGTGTGCAGAGACATCATTATCTGTATCTTTTATTTTTTACCCGCTTTTTCTCATCCTTCTCCCATCCCAATTTCCTCTCGTGCCAATTCTCCCTCCCCTGTCCTGATCGTTGCTCGCATGTGCCCCCCACTGGCCGGTCGTAGGGAGGATAGAAGCCCATCACATGTCCCCTCCGATACACGTGGAGGCAGCCAGTCACATCTTTTCACCTGCCAGCGCGGACTCTCATTGGCGAGGAGTAACGTGTGGGAGGCTCACACTGCCCCCGCCATTTTCCTGCCTTTGCTGTGCAGGCGCCCTGACCGACCTGTAGGAGTCGCTGTTTACAACGATCAGACTACCACCCATCGACTCCCCTCCCGCTGACTCTGCCAATTGAGTCAGTATGACGGCCGGCCCAAGCCGGAGGCAACGCTGACAGCCGGATTCGAGACCGGTGTCTCTTGCGTTGGTGACGAGCGCAATGTCCGCTGCGCCACCCAGCCGCCCTATCATTATCTGTATCTGTTCAACCAACTAAATTATTTGTATTCGGATTCAGATTCGTAAATGGGCGTGGTTTAAACTATATGTTTTTTCCCCCCAACAATTATTGTACAACACAAGATCGGAACAGATGTAATCAAATTAACTTATTAACATTAGATTAAAGCAGTGTTTCTCAAAGTGGGGGGCGCGCCCCCCAGGGGGGGTGCAGAGGCATGACAGGAGGGGCCTTGAGATTTATTTAAAAAAAAAAAAAAAAAACGTTTTTTTTTTTTTTAGAAAATTATCACTAAAGTGCTATCTGTTGCAGCTGCACTGTTCTCCATGAAAATACCATTTCTCAAAATCTGAAAATCATTATTTAATAAAACACAGAAAAGGATCACCAAGTTACTCTGGATAAAAAAAAACTTTACAGACAACATTGAGACAAAGCTTCCTGACACATCTCCATCCAAACTCTTGGAAGAACTCTTTGAAATCTCATCTGATACCACCTAGAGAGCTAGTTTCAGAGTGTGGTGCTGAGTAATAATAATAATAATGACTTGGATTTATATAGCGCTCTTCTCTGACTCAGAGCGCTTCACAGAGTCCATTATTCGTTCATACACAGTCATACCGGTGGTGGTAAGCTACAATTGCAGCCAGAGCTGCCCTGAGGCAGACTCACGGAAGTGTGGTGAATAATCAACGCCTACGGCCCCTCCGACCACCACCAACATTCATTCACATGTATACACATTCATACGAGGCAAGTAGGTTAAGTGTCTTGCCCAAGGACACAACGGCAGTGGGATGGACATGGGCTTGAGCGGGATTCGAACCACCAACCCTTCGATCATTGGACGACCCAAGTATCTCATCTCATGGCCCACCAAGTATCTCATGGGTGTTGATACCATTCAGCACCACATACAGTATCTGTGTGAAGCTGGCTTTTCATCCATGACAGCTCTGAAAACAAAATATAGGGCCAATTTGAAAGGTCACGATATTGGTGTTATTTCAATAAAAATAAAAATATTTTGGTCCGCCAAAGGGGGGCCTGACAGAAAAAGTTTGAGAAGCACTGGATTAAAGGAAGTTGTAACTGAGGGGTACAATTCCCTGACTGTATTACTAGATATGATACTTACTACCACTACCTTTGTACTTAATATTCGGCCACCCAGTACACGGCATAAATATATTATGATGAACACTGTCACGTAGATGAAACGGATCCAACACAAATGTACGAATTAGAAATAGGTCTTTATTTCTACACAGCGATGGTGTGTAGAGCAAGCACTTAATCAAATCAATCACATTTATGAATGGAAATAGTATGCACTTTTATGGCAAGAGTATTCGTCGGTATATCAATAGAGAATGTCCAATCTCTGAAGGCGCAGGTGGTACATATACGACCTGGAATAGTTTAAGGAATAACAGCAATGATACTTTAATGATTATATACTGGATACACTAGAGGGGGTTAATCCGGTCGCTTGTAAGCCGACAGGAGTAGGAGGGGGGGGGGGGGTAGAATCCGGCTGCCTCATCCGGCCAAGGGTATCCCAGGTGAACCCACTGTAGTGCCGTTCAATGCGCCGGCGATCCTTGGACCACAGATGAAAGCAGGTGGACTCTTTGTGGGCCGGCGTCATCCGGTCCACGGAGGAGAGACGTGAAGCGACCTCGTCTTGCAGAGCGTCTCCTCACCTTGCGTCCTCTCCAGGGGGGGGGGTTCCAACACACGGCAGTGTCGGGGGTCTTTATCCATGGAATAATCAATGTATACAAAGCATAATCCGTGCCTGGGAAGGCGGGCTGTCGTCGGTAGAATAATCCGGTATACAGGTCCACTCGCTCGTCGGCTCTGGGGCTCCTCGGGTGCAGCTTCACGTGGGGTCAACCACCCTGGGTAAGCAGCCAGTTCTCTGCCCGAAACGATGGGGTACTGACTACGGTAGTATTCTCACCGCACGAAGCACTATATATTAACAGACTATTATTAGCTTAATAGACTACGTCCAACTCGACGATATAGTGCCAAATATGACTATTCAAATATTAATATACACGATGTCTCAATACCGATGGTAGGCGAACTTGGCCTTACTCCCACACGTGGCGTCGCGGGGAGGCTTTACGTCTGTGACTCTATTGGAGGGTAAGAAACTGGACTGAAAAGGAAGTCCTACTTTAGTAGCGCAGTATATATACGCACTATGAACAAATAGTCCCATTAGTGGTGCGGTAGTCAGATTCCTACGCGGAACTAGGACTTGTTCGTACATGTGGAGCGGTACGTTTGAACTGGGTCTGAGGGGTATGGCAGCCTGGCACCAAGGTCTCGACCAATAGTAGAATGGAGACTATTATGGGATGTTCAGTAGGCTAGAATGGATATTCAATGCATATTGTACAAGGAATATACAAGGGATATCAGGGAATATTAGAGAATATACAAATACAATTAAATATATATATATAAATAAATATATATATTCGGTTTAATCTGGCCCTTCACAACAGCCACCCCCTGATTGGTCCCAGACCTAATCAGTTAAACAGAGACAGATTAATCGCGTTGTCTATTTACACATAAGGGTTTGCTGTAGGGGTCAGTCAACTTCACAAAGTCATAGGGTTGTAGGGTCATGGTCATCATCGATTGTGTCTGGGAGTCGAGGCAGTTCTATGAGCCTCGCCACGGGACGGGTGTAAGTGCGACCCTGGACGAGCACTTCAGCTGCTCGGACCTTGCCGTCGGCACCGGTGATCACTTTGCTTACGCGGCCGGCCGGCCACATAGCTCTGGGCAGTGATTGATCAATAATCATGACGACTGTTCCTTCTGTCAAATTGTCTCTCTCCTTTACCCACTTCTGGCGGGTCTGTAGAGACGGTAGGTAGTGCAGTAGGAAACTGTTCCAAAACTTGTCGGCTAATACTTGGCTGTACCTCCACATTCGTCGGCCGTTCGCTTCTTCAGGCCGGTACATTGTCTGGGGTAATGCAGGATCTAGCCGCCCCATCAGGAGTGTGTTGGGGGTAACTGGGTCGATATCCGCCACATCACTGGAGACATATCCGAGGGGCTTCGAGTTAAGTACTCCCTCAATCTCCGTGAGGACTGTCATTAGGACTTCTTCCGCCACAGTCTGGGCCCCAAGTACTGCGTACAGGGCTGTCTTTATGGAGCGCACTTCTCGTTCCCAAGTGCCACCGAAGTGGGGTGCGTTTGGGGGGTTGAATTGGAAATCAACCTGTGCTGGAGCGAGGTGGGTCTTAAGTTCTGGGCCCATAGCTTGGAAGCTCTCTCTCAGCTCTCTTTCGCCGCCTTTGAAGTTTGTCCCATGATCGGACAATAGGGTAGACGGTCTTCCTTTCCGTGATGTGAATCTACGGAAGGCCATAAGGAATGAGTCTGTGCTCATGGTCGGGAGAAGCTCGATGTGTATCGCTCTGGTGGTCATGCATTTGAATACAATACCCCACCGCTTCTCGGTTCCTCTTCCTTTCTTTATGTGCAGCGGGCCAAAGCAGTCCATACCCGTTGAGTGGAATGGCTTGTCACCGATTCGGAGGCGACATGGAGGAAGGTCAGCCATCCTTGGTATGCTGGGCTGCGCGCGCCACTTGCGGCAGTCTAGACATGTTCGCTGGAAGCGTCGTACCGCCTCTCTTCCTTGTAGGATCCAGTAACGACGTCTGATTTCCGCGAAGACTCTTTCTGCTCCTGCGTGATGTACATCCTCATCGTATTTCTTTATAATCAGCTCTGTGACCTTGTGTCGGCTGTTCAATACGATCGGGTATTTAATGTCATCCGGTAGATTGGGGGCTCTGCGTAGGCGACCACCCACTCTGATGAGGGTATGAGCGTCGCTCTCGGGGGCCAGATGAATTAATCTGCTGTCGGATGGGACGGGCTTTCCTCCCTGTAGACAGGCCAATTCATCGGGGAACGAGTCTCTCTGGGCTCGCTGCAGTAGAAGCAATTCTGCTTCCTCGTAGTTAGCTGCTGACATATCAGCGGGGGACTTGCACTCCGGGTGGTACCGCAGGAATGTTCTTTGTTGTGCACTCTCTATGGACGTGCAATCGTCTATGTTAGGGTCGGTGGAGGCTACGGTGCTCAATCCACAGAACACAGACTTCTTATTTTCCACCTCCTCTGGACTTGCTTCCCTCGGGATAGGCATGGGCCACTGTCCTTCCGGGAGTCTTAGGAATGCGGGGCCGTCACTGTAGACATTGCGACGGGTGAGGTCATCCAGGGGCATCCCCCGGGTGATGACGTCAGCTGGGTTCTGTTTTGTATCAACGTAGCGCCACTCTGTTTCTCCGGTTAACTCTTCGGTTAAGTCTTGAATCTCGGTGACTCTGACTCCCACGAAGACTTTGTACTTGCATGAGTCCGATTTGATCCAGGCGAGTACCGTCGTGGAATCTGACCACAGGATTGTTCTAGACACCGGTATGGTGAGCTCACGTTGGATGAGCGTGGCTAGGTGCGCTCCGGCTAGGGCTGCGCAGAGCTCTAGACGTGGGATAGACTGTTGCTTGCGTGGGGCTATTCTCGAGCGGGCGAGGACAAATGCTGTGTAGATCTCTCCCCCCTGGTCTTGGGCCCGCAAGTAGGCTACTGATCCGTATGCGACCTCTGAGGCGTCACTGAAGACGTGTAAGTCCATTTTACATGTCTCTGGCCTCACCGTGGGTGGGAAGTAGCTTCGGCGCATATTAACGCCTGGGAGTGAGTGGAGCTCCATCTCCCACTCTCTCCAGGTGGATGCAAGGTGTGCGGGAATGGGGTCGTCCCAGCCCTGGTCCTTGTCCCACAATGCTCGTACAATCATTTTTGCCCTGGTGGTGTACGGTAGAATACATCCTAGCGGGTCATATTGTCGGGCGAGTGTTGTGTACACACTCCGTCTGGTGGTCGGCGCCGCCGCCGGCCTTCCCTGCTCCGTAATCAGGGGCTTGTGTCTGTAGTGAAGCGAATCGGTTTTGAATCGCCACACCAATCCCAGGGTCATCTCCTGGGCTTCTCCCGGGATTGTAGCCATCCAGGTCTCGCTGCTGGCTGCCTTGTCCTCGGAGGAGAGGCTGCGCAGTACTTGCGGATCGCTGCTGGCCCACTGCCTGAGATCAAAGCCGCCTTTGATCAATGAGGCGCGGAGTTTAATCAGGAGAGCCTCGGCTTCTTCTTGGGTTGAAAGGCTTTGTAGACAGTTGTCTACGTAGAAGCTGTTCTTTACGCTGTGTCGGACCTCTTCGTCCGCTGCTGGGTCCTCTGCTACATGTTTCTGTAGTGCAAATGTAGCACAGCAGGGGCTGCACGTCGTTCCGAAGGGGAGGACTTCCCATTGGTAGATGGCTGGGTGCTCATCTCCTGGCTTCTCTCTCCATAGGAACCGTAACAGGGGCTTGTCCGCCTCTACTAATCTCACCTGCAGGAACATTCCTTTAATGTTCCCGCTGATGGCCACCTTTTCCTGGCGGAAGCGGAGTAGAACGCCGAGTAGGGAGGGGCCGAGTGTGGGACCGGGCAGTAACTCTTTATTCAGATTTTGGGATCCGATCTGGTAGCTGCAGTTAAATACTATGCGGTCTTTACCGTTGTGATGGACCTTGTGGTGAGGCACGTACCACGATTCAGTGGTCTGGTCAGCCTCTTTAATGTCCATCTTTGTGACGTGTCCCGCTGTGATGAGCTTCTCAATCTCAGCGCGGTATACACTCTCTTGGGCGGGGTTCTTGGCTAAGCGCCGCTCCGTGTTCAGCAGGTACCGTTCTGTGGCGTCTGTCTTGGCGTGGAAAGTAGGCATTCCTTCTCGCCGCAGGAGTGGCGTGGCGTATCTCAACACGCCGTTGACCGGGACTCTCTTGGTCCCTGTCTCGAGGAGGTGAATGGCGTAAATGTCATCTTTAGAGCGAATGTCTTTCTTTCCGTTCTTAAAGGGCATTTGTTCCAAGGTCCATAGCCGCTCTACGTGTTGCAGGAGTGCGGTTTCTCCCTCTGTGACTCGGGAGTGGAGACATCTAGTGGCTGTACTTCGGTTGAGAGATTTGGCGAGCGGGCCTTGGAGAGTCCATCCCAAACGGGTCTCGACTGCTGCAGGACAGCCTCGGGGTCCGGTATGAACCCGGTCTATCGGGACAATGAGGTCTGCATGGTCGGAGCCTATCAACAGGGTCGGCATAGCATTGTCTGAGCGGGATCGGTAACTTGCGCAGATGTGCATATTTCTCCATCAGCTTGGCGACGGGGTATGTGTACCGCGACAGTCCTATTTCTTGGCTGGTGAAAGCGTCTGTAATCTGGTACCGTCGCTCAGGCTGGCCGCTTGCTGCGATAGAGAATGAGACATTCTCGCCCTTTATCGTCTTCAAATCTCGTCTTATTGTCCGAATTGTCATTTGGGTTTCGCTTCCCCGCAGCCCTAGCTGGGCCGCAGCGGAGGCGAGCAGCAGGGTCTTCTCTGACCCGTCATCGAGGACGGCGTAAGTGTCCAGGACTTTATTCTGGTAGCTTAGTGTCACACGCACTACTTTTAGGAGTACTCGGGCTCCACTGCTGCTGGCGGGATCGATGTACATGACGCTCGCTTTGCGGCTGGATGGTGCGGGTGAAGGGCGCCGTCTGTTACTGTCATGAAGTATGTCCAGATGGGCTCCATCGCACTTGGTGCACCTTTTCTTTAAGCGGCATTCGGCTGCCATGTGTGAGCGCGCACAGCGAAAGCAGCGCTTGTTGGACTTTATCCATTGACTGGCTTCCTCCGCGTTCAGCTTGGGGAAGGAGTCACATTGCGCTAGCCAGTGTTCTTTCTCACAGTAGGGGCACACTATCTTCCACTTCTCCGTTCTGGAGGGGGTACTGTGGCTCCTGCTGCTCGGTACTGACTCCGATTGGTGCATCACGGTCACCGATCTTCTTCCATCATTTAGTCGTCTGGTTCCTTCTCTGGAGCCAGGGGTGCTCCGTCCGAATGTATCTAGCCGTAGGCTGCTGACTTCTCTCGCCAGGAAGTCTGCTAGATCGAGGAGGTTCGGTTCGGGGCCATTCGGGTCTCTGTGGTCCCTCTGCCGCCTAAAGCGCTCCTGACGAGCGGGCGGCAGCTTCTCCAGAATCCTTTCCACATTTGAGTTGGCGTAAAGTTCATGCCTCCCCTTCTCTCTTTGCGCTCCCAACATCCCTACCAGGGACTGCACTCTGATGGACAGGTCGTCCAGTGCTCGATTGTCTATTGCTGGGGGTAAGCGGTCGATGTGTCGGATCTCCTGGATCACGTAATCCCATATGCGCCCATACCTCTGGTCCAATGCTACCAGCGCTGCTGTGTATGGGGTGGTGGAAGTCGCGTAGGCGAGCGCTATATTATGTGCGCGGGGCACCTTTAAGTGCTTCAGTAGGATGGCGTATTTGTGGCGTTCATCCAATACATCCACCAACATGGTCTCCAGACACATGCGGAGTTCTGTATACTGGGCCCGGTTCTCTTGGGTGAAGTCGGGTACCATGGGCGTGCCAATGTATGACGCTGACTGTGGATACATCGGCGAGCGTTGGGGGAGAGGCCTCCTAGGCGAGTCTCCTCCCGCTCCTTGGTATGGGCTGGTACCGGCAGTGTACCATGGCCCGCTTGTCCAGGTGCTGTTCCTCGGTGCGGGTCGTGCGTCGTGCTCACCCGTGTATAGAGTCGGGGGTCTGTAGCGCAGCTCCGCGGGAGTATAGCCTGGGCTGTACCGGACCTCCTGGTCCGGTAGAGTACTGTGCTGTCGTCGGGCGTGGTTCTCCTCCTCTTCCTCTTCGTCTTCAGTTAGGTCATCCAGTGCTTGTAGTCTCTGGTTTAGCCTCTCCACAGGATATGTTGCTCCTTCCCGGTTGCTAGGTCTCGCTTGGACCGGTGGGGGGAGGTGGTCTGTGGGGGGTATAGACCTCGTCTGTTGGTCAAGTTCAGGGTTGTTTACTCGGCTAGGGGATGCCGCCCTGGAGGTGTGTCTAGACGAGTTCCTGGAGCCTCTGGCGGAGGGAGAGGGTGTTGTCCGTCTGATCAGCTGTTCTATTAGTTGCGACTGCTGTCTGTCGCGCGCTGCGTCCCGTTGAGCACCGGCTCGTTCTCGGGCCACATTCTCTTCCATCTGAATGCGTCTTATTTCTAGACGTATCTGCTCGTGTTCGCTTCGCTGCTGGATCTGCAGTCGGTCGCGTTCAGCAGCGGCGTTCAGGCTGATGAGGAAGGCCTGCTGTAGGGTCCTCTCTGCCTCGCTGGGAGAAGGCGGTTGTATAGGGGAGCCTTCCCTCGGGGTACTCCTTGCGGAGCCTTGGAGCTCTATCTCCACGGTGCTCTCCCCGTCTTCTTCCGTGCCGAGTTCTCTCTCGGTAGCGTTGTATTCCTCCCGGGACTCATCGGGGACTACTTCTTCAGTACTGGCGGGGTGTGAAGTCATGTCTGGTTCCCACTGGTCCCCACCGTGAACTTGGTCAGTTACATTAGAGCCCGTAGGGGCCTCTATGGTCGGGGTAGTCTGGGCGTTGGGGTTAGACATACTTTTACTTTCTAGTTTTACCGCGTTTACTGTTAGTAGAAGACTAGGTTGTTGACTGACAGCGTAGGCCTCTAAGTACTGAGGGAGCCGTCGTTCGCGCTGCGGGCGTTGGTTAGGAGGATCGTTTCGTG
Source organism: Notolepis coatsorum (assembly GCF_963971535.1). Taxonomy (NCBI): domain Eukaryota; kingdom Metazoa; phylum Chordata; class Actinopteri; order Aulopiformes; family Paralepididae; genus Notolepis; species Notolepis coatsorum. The sequence goes on along the minus strand of NW_028174355.1, from coordinate 4,528 downwards.
GAGTGTTCATCATAGGCCATTTCAATATTAATAACACTATATTAATATTACACTAATTACCCTCCGGCTCGAAGGACCAATTGTAACTGAGGGGTACAATTCCCTGACTGTATTACTAGATATGATACTTACTACCACTACCTTTGTACTTAATATTCGGCCACCCAGTACACGGCATAAATATATTATGATGAACACTGTCACGTAGATGAAACGGATCCAACACAAATGTACGAATTAGAAATAGGTCTTTATTTCTACACAGCGATGGTGTGTAGAGCAAGCACTTAATCAAATCAATCACATTTATGAATGGAAATAGTATGCACTTTTATGGCAAGAGTATTCGTCGGTATATCAATAGAGAATGTCCAATCTCTGAAGGCGCAGGTGGTACATATACGACCTGGAATAGTTTAAGGAATAACAGCAATGATACTTTAATGATTATATACTGGATACACTAGAGGGGGTTAATCCGGTCGCTTGTAAGCCGACAGGAGTAGGAGGGGGGGGGGGGGTAGAATCCGGCTGCCTCATCCGGCCAAGGGTATCCCAGGTGAACCCACTGTAGTGCCGTTCAATGCGCCGGCGATCCTTGGACCACAGATGAAAGCAGGTGGACTCTTTGTGGGCCGGCGTCATCCGGTCCACGGAGGAGAGACGTGAAGCGACCTCGTCTTGCAGAGCGTCTCCTCACCTTGCGTCCTCTCCAGGGGGGGGGTTCCAACACACGGCAGTGTCGGGGGTCTTTATCCATGGAATAATCAATGTATACAAAGCATAATCCGTGCCTGGGAAGGCGGGCTGTCGTCGGTAGAATAATCCGGTATACAGGTCCACTCGCTCGTCGGCTCTGGGGCTCCTCGGGTGCAGCTTCACGTGGGGTCAACCACCCTGGGTAAGCAGCCAGTTCTCTGCCCGAAACGATGGGGTACTGACTACGGTAGTATTCTCACCGCACGAAGCACTATATATTAACAGACTATTATTAGCTTAATAGACTACGTCCAACTCGACGATATAGTGCCAAATATGACTATTCAAATATTAATATACACGATGTCTCAATACCGATGGTAGGCGAACTTGGCCTTACTCCCACACGTGGCGTCGCGGGGAGGCTTTACGTCTGTGACTCTATTGGAGGGTAAGAAACTGGACTGAAAAGGAAGTCCTACTTTAGTAGCGCAGTATATATACGCACTATGAACAAATAGTCCCATTAGTGGTGCGGTAGTCAGATTCCTACGCGGAACTAGGACTTGTTCGTACATGTGGAGCGGTACGTTTGAACTGGGTCTGAGGGGTATGGCAGCCTGGCACCAAGGTCTCGACCAATAGTAGAATGGAGACTATTATGGGATGTTCAGTAGGCTAGAATGGATATTCAATGCATATTGTACAAGGAATATACAAGGGATATCAGGGAATATTAGAGAATATACAAATACAATTAAATATATATATATAAATAAATATATATATTCGGTTTAATCTGGCCCTTCACAACAGAAGTCATGTTAAATCCAGCAAATGTTTTTTCTAACCTAATATTAATTGGAAATGCAATTGTTGTGCCTTCAAAGCATCAAATTGATTTAATATTTACATATAATTGATTATGAATATATAATTATACCTCCTCATACTGTACTTGTGCTCTCTTTCTATCTATTCTTCTTTTTAACTAAACTAAGTTTTATGAACTCTCTGAAGTTGACCCCCCTTTTAACTGGGGGACATTGAACATCATACAGAAACAGAAATCAATATTTCAGTATTACAGTAATAGCATACATTCACTTTTTTGCCTGTTTTATTTTTATCTTTCGATATAATCTTTTATGCAGCCTGTAGATAATTTGGAGCCAAATGACCACTTTTAGTGCTATTTAGCACCTTTTTGTTGAGAGTGTAGAAGAGCCGGCGACACTCGCCACCTTCCCTCCTCTGCTAAATCAAGTGTGTTCTTTTTACGCAGCCTGTGGACTAATAGGGTGCCCATGATATTTTGTTGGTCTCTGACAATAAAGTTGAATCTAATATTTGTGTGATGTTCTGAAAACAAAATAGAGTTTATTTGGGCAGACATTTTTTCTTGATTTGGAGTAGTGGAAATATTTTTTTTATAAATAATAGAACAAAAGCCAAAAGCCTTGCGATGCACATTTCTATTCAGTATCTCCGTTTTAGCAGTAACTGCATATTTGCAATCCCAGGACAACCCATGACAACTCATCGTGACAACGTTTGAACAGATAAATCATATCTATAAATTATATTCCTGGAATTGGCGTAAGTATAGGCTGCTCTTAGTGTAGTAACGGAGATGAGAGGCACTGTGCGTCTCGGGTTGGTTCTGAAATAGGTCTCCAAAGGAGCACACACACACAAAAGATATAATAAATTGCACATGCATAACTCACAATGACAATCATTAAAACAAGCTTAAGACACGCTTTCTCTAGGCTTTTGAAAATGTAGGGGACACCTTTCACGGAGCAGCCGAGATACTAGAGAAAACGCCTGCCTTTTTCTTTCTCTCATTTGACGCACAGAAATATAATTACTGTGATTATAGTAATTAAATGAAGAAACAGGGCAGTCCTACAGGTCCTAAAGGTAGTTTTGATGGCAGTCCGACAGGTCCTAAAGGTAGTTTTGATGGCAGTCCTACAGGTCCTAAAGGTGGTTTTGATGGCAGTCCTACAGGTCCTAAAGGTAGTTTTGATGGCAGTCCGACAGGTCCTAAAGGTAGTTTTGATGGCAGTCCTACAGGTCCTAAAGGTAGTTTTGATGGCAGTCCGACAGGTCCTAAAGGTAGTTTTGATGGCAGTCCGACAGGTCCTAAAGGTGGTTTTGATGGCAGTCCTACAGGTCCTAAAGGTAGTTTTGATGGCAGTCCTACAGGTCCTAAAGGTGGTTTTGATGGCAGTCCTACAGGTCCTAAAGGTAGTTTTGATGGCAGTCCTACAGGTCCTAAAGGTGGTTTTGATGGCAGTCCTACAGGTCCTAAAGGTGGTTTTGATGGCAGTCCTACAGGTCCTAAAGGTAGTTTTGATGGCAGTCCTACAGGTCCTAAAGGTAGTTTTGATGGCAGTCCTACAGGTCCTAAAGGTGGTTTTGATGGCAGTCCTACAGGTCCTAAAGGTAGTTTTGATGGCAGTCCTACAGGTCCTAAAGGTAGTTTTGATGGCAGTCCTACAGGTCCTAAAGGTAGTTTTGATGGCAGTCCGACAGGTCCTAAAGGTGGTTTTGATGGCAGTCCTACAGGTCCTAAAGGTAGTTTTGATGGCAGTCCTACAGGTCCTAAAGGTGGTTTTGATGGCAGTCCTACAGGTCCTAAAGGTAGTTTTGATGGCAGTCCGACAGGTCCTAAAGGTAGTTTTGATGGCAGTCCTACAGGTCCTAAAGGTAGTTTTGATGGCAGTCCGACAGGTCCTAAAGGTGGTTTTGATGGCAGTCCGACAGGTCCTAAAGGTAGTTTTGATGGCAGTCCTACAGGTCCTAAAGGTAGTTTTGATGGCAGTCCTACAGGTCCTAAAGGTGGTTTTGATGGCAGTCCTACAGGTCCTAAAGGTGGTTTTGATGGCAGTCCTACAGGTCCTAAAGGTAGTTTTGATGGCAGTCCTACAGGTCCTAAAGGTAGTTTTGATGGCAGTCCTACAGGTCCTAAAGGTAGTTTTGATGGCAGTCCGACAGGTCCTAAAGGTGGTTTTGATGGCAGTCCTACAGGTCCTAAAGGTAGTTTTGATGGCAGTCCTACAGGTCCTAAAGGTAGTTTTGATGGCAGTCCTACAGGTCCTAAAGGTGGTTTTGATGGCAGTCCTACAGGTCCTAAAGGTGGTTTTGATGGCAGTCCTACAGGTCCTAAGGTGGTTTTGATGGCAGTCCTACAGGTCCTAAAGGTGGTTTTGATGGCAGTCCTACAGGTCCTAAAGGTAGTTTTGATGGCAGTCCTACAGGTCCTAAAGGTAGTTTTGATGGCAGTCCGTCGTTTTTGAAGACAAAACAGATGGTGTGACTGGGCGAGCACGCTGTGTCAATGGAGCTCATAACATCAAATGTTTTCAGAATAATTATATTAATATCTGTGTAATTAAAATATTTGTATCCATCTCCTTATCTGTGCTTTGCCAAATTAATATTCGGATTCGGACACATCCCTAGTCTGTATGCCCTATCAGTTATATATATGTTACAATAAATATGCTCAATAACACTTGGAATCTGAATATATATTATGAGTAAGTAAAGTATAAGAACCCACACCCATTTCTCCTTCAAGGAAAATTATGAGGGGCATAAGACTGACTAAATAAACTACAAAGAACACATTTCTGAATTATTTTTCAAAATAGCACCCCCTAATGGCAAAGATCTGTCATATATGTCACATTGGGCATTAATGGTTAAACTTAAATGTTACATATATGTCACATTGGGCGTTAATCATTAAACTTATTCCTCAAGAAAAACACAGCATTTTGCTGAACACAACTGAACTTTTCCTTCGGTTTTACAA
>NW_028174356.1:0-30938 GCF_963971535.1 Notolepis coatsorum | reverse complement strand
TCACCAATGATGTTGTTGAAGGTCCTTTCTAGCCGAATCCATGCTGTGCTTCATACTGCATACCCAGCTCCTTCTTTTTTACTCAAACCTAATGTCATTGGGTCCACTGTAAAACGTACTTGAAAATACTCAAAAACAAACGTCTTGGCTTTGGGTTCACCGTAGGCGTAGGTTTCAGTGTTTACCTCAGGACTGACGGCTGGCCCCATTAACTCACACTAGTGTTGTCTTCTATATTCTATTCAAATATATTTCATTGGCGTGGAACATAAATTCTGTCCCACCCCGTGGCTAAAAGTGCTTCAATCTCAGGCAAATAGGTGGTGGGGTTCCTCCAACAAAAGCCAGTCGGTAATGAATGGTTATTATAAATCAAATGTCTACGATTTGTCACCGGTTTGTTTGAAAAGCATAAAGGCCTAAAATAACTCAATAATTATGTGAGTCACTTTGCCACTCAGGAAAAGGCAGATTTGTATTTTTTTTTTTGCCCACTCTATGTCGGGCAAAAACACACTCACAGTGTGTCATATTTTTGGATAGCTGGGTAAAAAAATAAAAAATAAAAATGAAAAGGAATAACCACGCTCCCTGTCAGGTTTTATGTTTTGTTCGTCTGCCAAAGTAAAGGGTTGACATGAAGAAACACAGACGTTACAACTGGCATCCATAACTCTTCACCTTGCTGCTGACGGCACCTCTGGCTGGCCCACCGATACCTGGTTCACATCCAAGCCTTCTGGGACAGGGCTCCATGCACGCACACACACACGCGCACGCACGCGCACACACACACACACGCACGCACACACACACACACGCACGCACGCACGCACGCACACGCACGCACGCACGCACGCACGCACTCACGCACACACACACACACACACACACACACGCATGCACGCGCGCACGCACACACAAACACACGACACACACAACATGCACTGTAAACAAATAGGCGAGTAAGCGAAATGGTCCAAGATGAGTAATACAATTAAACCCAAACATACAGCGCTGGTACACATGTACCACAGACGCACGTACGGTGTGTATATATGTACATGCGCATGCACCCACACACACACACACACATGCATGCACTGCACACACACACACACACAAACGCATACACCCAAATACACACATATACGCAAATGTACTCAAAAACAAACAAGCTCTCTCCCTCCCTCTCCCTCTCTCTCTCTCCCTCCTCCTCCTCCTCAGGTATATTTGGTCTCTTTGACACAGTCTACCATTCTGCCAGGCAGTGCCACATTTAGCCCAGCGGGCAGCGCCAGGCTGCAGCCAAATGAGGAGGTTATTAATGGCCCCTCCTTATTTTAAACCACAGTCTGACAACACCGGTGGCACCATGCAGGCCGGGCCTAGCTGTCTGTCTGTCTGTCTGTCTGTCTGTCTGTCTGTCTGTCTGTCTGTCTGTCTGTCTGTCTGTCTGTCTGTCTGTCTGTCTGTCTGTCTGTCTGTCTGTCTGTCTGTCTGTCTGTCTGTCTGTCTGTCTGTCTGTCTGTCTGTCTGTCTGTCTGTCTGTCTGTCTGTCTGCTTCACATCTTCACATGATAGATTATGATCTTTTAATACAGAAATTAAGGTGCTATGGCTTTAATAGCTTGTCTCTTTCCTTTTTCAGGAGTTATCTGTCTCAGAGGGTCTATTTTAATGGTGCTTTTTCAAGCAGTAGATGTTTAGGCTGCGGGGTCCCACAGGGGAGTTGCCTGGGGCCCCTCTTATTCTCTCTATTCACAAATTATATGCCAATTTCCATTAGACAGGCAAGTTTAACTCTATATGCTGATGATTCAACACTTTATTATGCTGCAAATACCTGCTCAGAGCTTAACCAGGTATTGTCCAGTGAGCTAAACATTTTATACAACTGGATAAGATCAAATAAACTAGTTCTTAATATTTCTAAATCTGTCTGTATGTGGGTCCAATCAAAGATTAACACTAGATCCTACTTTGATTTTACATATTGCAGTTCAACCTATACAGCAGGTTGAAAAAGCCAAGATTTTAGGCCTTTGGCTTGATCATGGTCGGATCATATTACCAAAACTGTCTCCAAAATGGGCAGAGCTGTTGCTACTGCAAGAAAATGTGCATCATTTCTTCAATTGTCATGGTTCAATCAAATTGTCTGTGCTTTGGTCCTATGCCACTTGGATTATTGTTCTGTTGTGTGGGCTTCTGCTTCAAAAAGGTTGCTTAACATATTACAAGTGGCACAAAACAAGGCGGCTAGACTTGTTCTTGGCTGCTCGTATAGGTTTATGTTGTTGTTATGCACAAACGACTTAAATGGTTGACTGTTGAGAAAAGATCGACTGCCAATTTACTTATATTTTTTCAGAAAGTCATTTTGACTCACAATCCCATATTTATCTTCAACAAAATAATGTACAGATCGGATGTTCACATGGATTTCACCAGAGGGGCAAGTAGAGGGTTGATTAGTATTACCCCGTGCAAAATTCAAAAGCATGAAAATAACTGTATTCTATAGGGCTATCTGGGCACGGAACTGTCTTCCAAGTGACATAAGCTAAATACGAGGTATAGCTAGCTTTAATAATAAGTTGAGATCTCACTTACAAGAGAGCCAATGAATATGAAAGGGATAATGTAGAGCCATGTGACATTTTTGTTACCGTGATGTGTTCTGTTATCGTTTGATTGTGTGTTTCTTTGGTCTGTGTGACGCACTGTTTTAATTTAGTCATGTTGTAAAGTAGTTTTTCGGATCCCCAGGAAGACTAGCTGGTGTCTTTGCATTAGCTAATGGGGATCCTTGTCAATAAACAATAAACAAAACAACTTGAGTAAAAATACTTAGTTACTTTCCACCACTGGTGAAAGCATACGAAGGCATCACACGAGACACGACTCCTTTGTCTGGAAGACTCCGCTGACCCGTGAGCCGTCCCCCGCTTTAACTGATGTGGCGCGGCACGTTAATGGGCCGGTTAATCATCCATAATGTACGAGATGTCCCACGGAGCCGTAATGCATGAAAGATGAGGTGTTTTTATACTTAGGAGTGAGGAACGCACCCTCTCGAAGTGGAGAAAAGTGGAGAAGGCGCGTGCCGTCCACTCCGAGGAGGACGGAGGCGTCGTTATGTATCATCGTTATGAACCCGTCGAGGGACGCTGTCAGGGAATCGATACCTCATGCTGTTGTTTCAGCCTCAGTCCCCCCCCCCCCCCCCCCCCCCACCTCCATCTCTTTCAACACCCTCCTCTCTCTCTCTCTCCTTTCACACTCTATCTCTCTCTCATCAACTTCTCTTTTACTCTCCCGGGGCCTCAAAAAGCCACCTATCAGCTACACCCCCCCCCACTCCATCTCGCTCTCCTTCTCACTCCATCTCTCTCTCTCTCTCTCTCTCTTTGACTCTCCGGGGCCTCAGAGAGCCACCTATCAGCTACACCGCCCCCCCTCCACCCCCAAGCCCATCTCTCTCTCCTTCGCTCTCCTTCTCACTCCATCTCTACACTCCATCATCTCTCTCTCTCTCTCTCTCTCTCTCTCTCTCTCTCTCTCTCTCTCTCTCTCTCTCTCTCTCTCTCTCTCTCTGACTCTCCGGGGCCTCAGAGAGCCACCTATCACAGCACCACGCTGTGAATTTTGACATGTGTCTGATGTGTGCCTCCCTCCTCTCCCTCTCTCTCTCTCTCTCTCTCTCTCTCTCTCTCTCTCTCTCTCTCTCTCTCTCTCTCACTCTCTGAAGACCAGGGCGTGCACGGACTGCCCATCAATCACTCCTCTTCCTGGGAGGAGCGGCCAATCACGAGCGAGAATAATCAATGTCAATGTCACAGACACTAACTGTGAGTCAGTGTGTGTGTGTGTGTGTGTGTGTGTGTGTGTGTGTGTGTGTGTGTGTGTGTGTGTGTGTGTGCGTGCGTGCGTGTGCGTGCGTGCGTGTGTGTGTGTGTGTGTGTGTGTGTGTGTGTGTGTGTGTGTGTGTGTGTGTGTGTGTGAACATCAACATTCACGTCCGTAGCATTCTCCAGTAGTTGTACAATAACATTACGGGCTGTCGCTATGGAAAGATCATTGACCTCAATCACACTATTGATCTCTATCACACACACACACACACACACACAACACATACACACATACACACACACAACACAAACACACACACACAACACACACACACATACACACACAAACACACATGCACACACAAACACACACACACACACACACACACACACACACACACACACACACACACACATACACACACAAACACACACACACACACACACACACACACACACACACACACACACACACACACACACACACACACACAACACACACACAATGCCAGCCTTTGTCCGTCTCTCTTGGGCCTCAGCCAGCAGGGACTTTGCTAAGTGGTTTAACATGTATTGCGCGGGTCAGCGTGTCTCCGTGCCCACTGTGGTGCGTGAGATAACCCATTCCACCACATGTACAATAACATCCGTCTCCCTCTCTAATGGCTGTTTCTCCCCGGTGCCCACCTGTAAAACATTTGAGGGAGCCGTTGTAAAAGGTGTCTAACTCCCCCCCCCCCCCGCCACACACACACACACACACACACACACACACACACACACACACGTTTTCTCTAAAACTCTAAAACCTTTTGACTGCCAGCAGCCATTGTGGCGTCATCGTTGGAACGTTCCGTTCTCAAACGTCCGATCTCACATGTGGGGTCGTAACACGTTCTTTTTATACCGTTAACCTTTTTGTTCTGTGTTATGGCGGACCGGTAAAAGCTGTATATTCAACAGGTTGTAAATTCTAATGTTTAACCCTTTCACTACCACACTACAGACGGTTAACCTTTCACTACCACACTTAACCGTCTGTAGTATGGTAGTGAAAGTGTTAACCTTCTGTAGTGTGGTAGTGAAAGTGTTAATATTCTGTAGTGTGGTAGTGAAAGTGTTAACCCTCTGTAGTGTGGTAGTGAAAGTGTTAACCCTTTCTAGTGTGGTAGTGAAAGGGTTAACCCTTTGTAGTGTGGTAGTGAAAGGTTAACCGTCTGTAGTGTGGTAGTGAAAGGGTTAACCTTATGCAGTGTGGTAGTGAAAGGGTTAACCGTCTGTAGTGTGGTAGTGAAAGGTTGACCGTCTGTAGTGTGGTAGTGAAAGGATTAACCTTATGCAGTGTTGTAGTGAAAGGCTTAACCTTCTGTAGTGTGGTAGTGAAAGTATAACCTTCTGTAGTGTGGTAGTGAAAGGGTTAACCTTATGTAGTGTGGTAGTGAAAGTGTTAACCGTCTGTAGTGTGGTAGTGAAAGGATTAACCTTATGCAGTGTGGTAGTGAAAGGGTAAACCTTCTGTAGTGTGGTAGTGAAAGTATAACCTTCTGTTGTGTGGTAGTGAAAGGGTTAACCATTCTGTAGTGTAGTAGTGAACGGTTAACCTTCTGTAGTGTGATAGTAAAGGGTTAACCTTCTGTAGTGTGGTAGTGAAAGGTTAACCTTCTGTAGTGTGGTAGTGAAAGGTTAACCTTATGCAGTGTGGTAGTGACTTTCTGTAGTGTGGTAGTGAAAGTGTTAACCCTCTGTAGTGTGGTATTGAAAGCATTAACCCTTTGTAGTGTGGTAGTGAAAGTGTTAACCCTTTGTAGTGTGGTAGTGAAAGGGTTAACAAGTTGTAGTGTGGTAGTGGACGTGTTAACCCTTTGTAGTGTGGTAGTGAAAGCGTTAACCCTTTGTAGCGTGGTAGTGAAAGTGTTAACGATAGGTTATGTATATAACCTAGTTATATGAGTCCTGGTGAGCGTCCTGCTCTTCGCCATCGAGATGTACCTCATCTCCAGTACCTACTGTACATTATTAACGAAAAACAAATGCACCCAACATCTGACCAGGCCCCGCCCCAATGCCGTGGTCACCACTCGCCCTTCCTCGGAAAAAGTTTCCATCAGAAAAGTTTCCCAAGGGACCTCAGGGCGCGCTAAGAGCAGGACGCTCAGCCAGTACTCATATAACTAGGTTATATACATAACCTATCGCTATATAGTCGTACTGGCGAATCGCGTCCTGCTCTTCTCCATCGAGATATGGGGACAGAGCAGACGCGAGGACCGACAAATGCACCCCCTGAGGACCCGAAAGCCCACATCAGGGGGGAGGGGAGTCCCGTCACCCCTCCTTCCTAGTGAAGAGGGGGCGGCAGTCAACTCCACCCAAGTGCGAAAAAGAGGGAACTAGAAACCTCCAAACGCACAGCACAGGCGGGACCACGTGTGACACAACACCTCATGGTCCACACCCACACACCCCTGCTACCCCACCGAAAGACGGGAAGCAGGAGAGGTTCCAGACCTCAGAACCGCCTGGGAGACAGAACCCCCGGTCATGTCCATGAGGTAAAACCTTACGAAGGGACCCGGTGAGGACCATGAAGCCGCATCACAGATGTCCTCCACCGAGGCCCCTCCTAACAGGGCGGCAGAGGCCGCCACCCGACGAGTGGAGTGCGCCCTGACACCCCCAGGAGGGGCCAGACCAGCTAACGTGTAGCAAAGGGCAATGCCCTTGCACAACCAATGGGACAGGCGCTGTTTCGACAGTGCCTTACCAGCACGAGAGCCACCGTAACAGATAAAAAGCTGATCGGTAGCCCTGAGGCCCTGAGTACGGGTGAGGTAAATCCCCAAAGCCCGGACCGGACATGACAGGTGAAGGCTCGCCTCTAACTCACTAGCGTGAGGAGGCGGATGAAACTCCTGAACCATAATATCCCTGGAGCGGAAAGAACTCTGGATATTTTTTGGCACGAAGGCTGGATTAGGCCTCAGAGTGTCACCGCTATCGAAACGAATAGACAGACACTCAGGCCGCACCGAGAGAGCACAGAGCTCACCCACGCGCTTAGCGGAGGTGATGGCCAGCAAGAACGCAGTCTTGAACGACAGCTGTTCCAAAGGCTGTTCCAAAGCCTTGGACAACCGACCGAGGACCAATTGAAGATCCCAACTCGGAGCCAGAGAGCGTGTCACTGGCTTAAGGCGCCGAGCGCCAAGCAGGAAACGCTTCACAAGAGGGTGGCTGAACAACACAACGCCCTCAAACCCCTCATGATAAGAGGATATAGCCGCAGCATATACCCTCACCGTCGAAGCCGACAGTCTATCAAGGAGAGACTGAAGGAAAGCAAGGACAGCATCCAGGGGGCAGGACACTGGGTCCCGGCCCCCCACCTTACACCACTCTTGGAACATACGCCACCTACCCGCGTAAAGCGCGATAGTGGAGGGAGCACACGCATTCCGGATGGTGTCAACCACAGAAGGGTCCATCCTCTCCAGACTCACCCTCTCACCAGCCAAACCATCAGAGACTGGCCCAGCACAGGGGGCTGCCACAGCGACCCGGCCACTTGAGAGAGGGCCCGCGATGACCAAGGAACAGGCCACGGCGGGGCTACCAATAGCTGGATCAGGACCGGGAACCACACAGTTGTGCCCCGGTCCGGCGCAACCAGGATCAAGGTCCTGTGCTCCCACCGTACCCGCTCCAACAACTAACCTATCAGGTGTGAGGGGGGGAAGGCGTACAGAAGCCCGGGCGGCCATGGATACACTGAGAAGGCATCCACCCCCAAGGGAGGATCGTCCTCCCAACTGACCGAGAACCACAAGGGGCACTTGTGAGATCGTCTGCTCGCAAACAGATCCACTGAAGCTTCCCCGAAGCGATCCCAGATCTGCCTGACTACGTCTTGGCGCAGTTCCCACTCGTCTTGATGAGGACCGCCCGCGACATCACATCCGCGCCCACATTCTCCTTGCCAGGGATGTGGAGCGCTCTCAGACTGCGCAGATTGCGAGATGCCCATAGCCAGAGCTCGACCGCCGCCCGGTGCAGACGGGTGGAGCGTACTCCACCCTGTCTGTTGATATACGCCGCTGCTGTCATACATACGCCTACCACCAAGTGGGCGAGCCGTCTGAGGACCAGGAGGACCGCCTTCAATTCCAACACATTGATGTGCAGGGCAGACCGGGCAGCATGGATCGTCCAGCTGCCCCCTACTGCGTTGGTCCGACACGTCCCCCCCCATCCTGTGAGGGAGGTGTCGGTGAAGACCGTGACGTGTGAACGCCTGCTGCCCATGGGGACCCCGTTGGTGAGGATACCAGTCCTCATCCAGTGGGCGAGATCCCCCCATATTGACAAGGGAACCGTCAACCGTTTCCACTTGCCCCTCACGGGTCTATTTTCATTCTGGAAAACCACCTCTGTATCCTCCTCATGAAGAGGAGGCCAAGAGGGACCACAGTGTGAGCAGATGCCATCATACCGAGCAGGCGCATCACCTGCAGCGCCGTGACCGTCCCTCCAGGACGTAAACCCCAGAGCGTGTTGAGGATAGACACTCTCCGTTGCTCCGAGAGGGTTGCCCTCATGGGCCTTGAACTTAGAACCAAGCCCAAGTACTCCACCTGTTGACTGGGAAGAGGCGTACTCTTCTTCCAGTTCACAGCAAAACCCAGCCTGGTGAGGAATTCCACCACCAGCCTGGTATGAGACCTGGCGACCTCCTCCGACCGGCTGAGGAGCAGCATGTCGTCGAGATAGAAAATAATTCGTATCCCCTGACGACGTAGAGGCTCCAGCGCGGCCTCTACGCACTTGGTGAATGTGCGGGGGGCCAGAGAGTAGCCGAACGGCAACCTCTGGTATTCGTACGCTACGCCCTGAAAAAGGAACCGTAGGAACTTCCTGTGAGGAGGGAAAATCGGGATGTGAAAATACGCATCCTTCAGGTCTATGGAGGTGAACCAGTCTCCCACCCTGACAGCGAGTAGCAGGTGTTTGACGGTCAACATTCTGAATGGTCTCGCCACAATCAGACGATTGAACGCGGACAGATCCAGTATAGGTCTGACACCTCAAATTTTTTTGGGCACCAGAAAATAACGGGAGTAGACGCCTGACATCGCGTCCTCTCTCGGGACCACGACTACGGCCTGCTTCGCCAACAGAGATTGGATCTCGTCGGCCAGAGCTGTCACTGCTGCTGACCCTGACAATAGGGTCTGCACCAAACCTGAAAACGGAGGGTGGGGTTGTGCGAACTGCAAGACAAGCCCCCTCCTCAACGTTCTCTCCATCTACCTCGACATATGGCACTGTTGTAGCCATATGTGATAATAATCCCAGAGCGCACCCGCCGCCAACTGGCGCTGGGCCGCAAGGAACTGTATATAGGTGGCCCGGTCCCTCCCGCTGTGCGTAGCCTCTGAACCCGCCAACTGTGTGGGCAGGGCGTTCCGTGGAATCGGGACAACGGTCCCTGATACAACCCATGAGGCAATCACACCCAAGGGGGGACCCCGACAGAAAGGGCCGGTTTGATACGAGAGAAGCTGACATCAAACTAGGTGACACAAGCTCCCCCACTGAACACCCCTCCAGAACATGCTGAGGAGTTGTTCTGCAGCCGGACATGCAAGGCGTACACCGTAGCCCTGCAGTGATATTACTACCACCCAAATCACGCGCGCCTCTTCTTTTCAGACCACTGCCGATGTCGCGGGAGTGGGAGGCATCAACGTGATACCCCGCCTGGCGAAGGCAAGGTCGGGGTAACCCGCGCTGAGCATTCTTTCGAAGAGGCCTCGAGTCCCCCTGCTGACCACCGTCGACAGTGGCAGCCGTAACACCAGGCTCACCAATCGCACAACGCGTGGCGAGGGAGCCACGTGACAGCACAACATTCTCACGGACAGACCCAGGCTCAGCCATCAACTGGGTGTCAGCCCCTGTCCCCATGAGAAGCGAAACGTGGGGCCGCATGCGCTTCAACGAAGGCAAACGATCAGAGCCCCTTTTCCGCTGGTGTTGGGGGAGGGAGTGATCAGGGAGCGGGCTGCTCGCGGCAGGACGGCGACGGCTTGTATATTCCAAGCTGAGCTCATCCAACATGGCCGATCCCTCGGCCGCCAAGGCTGTCGGCCTTGTGGACACCTGTTGACTCAACGCCCAGGGTACCACTGGCGGGGAAAACATGGCCGCCTGTCGAGGGCCTCGTCATAGTCACTGACGAGGCCGTGCTCCAACCTCCGGCTGCATAGCGTGAGGCGGTGTGGGACCTAGGTCAACAACCGCCCGCGTCTCCGCAGAACGACCAAAGAGTCCTTCCATGGAAAGAGGAGCCGTGAGGAGAAGAAACCTTTCTTCCTCCCCAAGAGGAGACTGCTCCAACCAGAAATGCCTATTAACAAGTGTTGATAGCATCCTAATCCTCCCCGCAGTTATAGCTTGCGACTGATTCAAGATCTCTATAACACCAAAAACATGCAAAATGTTTTCAGCGTCGGCTGGTCCTGTAGCCCCACTACCCGACGCTAATGTGGACAGAAAAACAGTCAGCTGAGCCACAACACTGGCCGCAGCTAAATTCCATCCTGTGGCAGTATAACTCTCATCAGTCCATACTGCCACCTGCCGGGCCGACCTGCTCTCAAGCGTCGGCTTCCGGGTGGGACACCGTTCAACCCCGCCGGGCCACAGGATTGATGCTACCTGGCTCTCTAGCCACGGCACACCCGCCCTGCGCCCTGTTGTCAACCCATTCACCCGTAAAAAGGGTAAATAAGTCTCAGCAAAACCCCCCACATTAGCTACCGACTGACCTTCATCAATGAACCGGTTAAGAGGAGGGAAAAGCGGTGACATCCCACGGGGGGGAACATTAAAACAGTGACCCAGCATTATAGCATTAGTGTTAGCAGCGCTCTCCAAGATCGCCTGGAAAACGTCCAACTCAGAGGGATGTTCACCCAGACATCCCGCCCCTGGCGCCAACACACAACTCGGTTGTCTAACATAACAACAAGCAGCATTACTAACACCAGCGTTAATGCCTGATGACACAGAGCCTACCTGTGTGCGAGTCAGCTCGATAGCCAAACCTCGCACGCTGTCCCTCGATCTGCTGCCACAAGACGAGGAAACACCAGGACAGACCCGATGTGCCGTTGGAACATGCCGAGAAGATTCCAGGGGTTGGCAAATCTCCGGCGAATACTCAACATTGCGCAATTTCTCTATACTTTTCATAACGCTAGTTCACAGGGTGCAAGCATCCGCCATGATGGGAACGAAATAGAGGAAGGGCGAGTGGTGACCATGCCTGCTGCCTTATAGTACGGCATTGGGGCGGGGCCTGGTCAGATGCTGGGTGCATTTGTTTTTCGTTAATGAAGTACAGTAGGTACTGGAGATGAGGTAACCGTCTGTAGTGTGGCAGTGAAAGTTTAACCTTCTGTAGTGTGGTAGTGAAAGGGTTAACCATTTGTAGTGTGGTAGTGAAAGCATTAACCCTTTGTAGTGTGGTAGTGAAAGGGTTAACCTTCCGTAGTGTGGTAGTGAAAGCGTTAACCCTCTGTAGTGTGGTAGTGAAAGTGTTAACCCTTTCTAGTGTGGTAGTGAAAGGGTTAACCCTTTGTAGTGTGGTAGTGAAAGTGTTAACCCTTTGTAGTGTGGTAGTGAAAGTGTTAACCCTTTGTAGTGTGGTAGTGAAAGTGTTAACGTATGGTTATGTATATAACCAAGTTCTATGAATACTGGTGACGCTCAGCGTCATCTGCACTAACCTCACTTCGTGCACAGCACTGAATAAAAATCCACAATGTACCTTTACATACCAGCAGAAGAAGGAAGGACAACGATTAACAATTGTTAAGATATAGTTCATTTGAATCGTGTTCTGGGAGTGTCCCCCAGTGGCTGGTTTCTTGGTCGGTTGCTGCAAAACGTTCAGAATTGTTTGAGATTAATGTCCCTCCTTTGCCCAGTATGTTTATTCTGAATGACTTTTCTAATTTGGTGTCACTTATGGAAACATGAACTCTTCTCGCTGGTCTGACAGCAGTGAAGAAGTTGGTATTTATGCTCTGGAAACCGCCGAACTTTGATGTATTTGGACGTTGTGTATTTAGAGCTTTCGACAGCTTGTACATGGAGTGAAGGAGGCAACAATTACAGTATGGAATAATCTGGCGGTACAGTTGCAATCCACTGTGAGTTGAGGTAAGATAGTGGTGGTAGCTTGGACCTCAGGGGGGGTGGTTCTATTTATGTCTTTATTTGTATTGTATACATGTGATCTTGTGACATTTATAAAAACTAAAATAAATGCAACCCTCGTCATTCTAAATAACTGGAAATGTAGATATCCTACTAGATGAGTTTAGCTACCTTGAAATTCAAATGAGTTTACATTTCAAATATTTTCTTTTCTTTAAATACATCTGATGACAAAACCACATTCAACTGAAACTGTTCCTGGGTCCACTTCCTGTTGTTCCAATCCTCCTCTCAACACGGTCCGTACAGGATTGTAAATAAAGAAAAAAGCATTTCAGTCCAAATATGAACAGCTGTCATTTGCTGTCGTTCCTCTATAGCAGTCTTGAGACTTTGTAGCATGGTAGTGAAAGTGTTAACCCTTTGTAGTGTGGTAGTGAAAGGGTTAACGCCCGGCAGCCTGAGTCTCTGTGCCGGTGCCGGTCGGTTCGCTCCAGCGCGCCTCCGACGCAAATGAGGAGTGACGACCTTGTGACCGGGGCCAGAGAGGGGAGGCCAGCGGCGCAAAAGAAATAATATCTTAACGTTCTTCCGCTCTCCGCGGTGCGAGCGGACGCTCCGGGGGCAGGGGTCACGGGGGTCGCTATCCTGAGAGACCCCCAGGACTCAGCAGGGCCAGGGACCTGGAGCGTTGGTTCCGGTTACAAGGTGGTTTTTATACTCGTTTGTAAATGGTGAACGGTGCATTTATAGAGCTCTTTTATCCAAAGTGCTTTGTTCCTCACATTCACCCATTCACTCACACATTCACACACTGATGGCAGAGGCGACCATGCAAGGTGCCAACCTGCTCATCGGGAGCAATTATGGGTTCAGTGTCTCACTCAAGGACACTTCGACACGCTGCCCGGGAGGAGCGGGAATCGAACCGGGAACCTTCCGATTACCAGACGACTGCTCTACCCCACTGTCCCCCTCCATAGACCACACCATCTCATTTAACAATGCAAGGACACGCCCTGGTCTATGAAGGACACGCCCTGGTCTATGAAGGACACGCCCTGGTCTATGAAGGACACGCCCTGGTCTATGAAGGACACGCCCTGGTCTATGAAGGACACGCCCTGGTCTATGAAGGACACGCCCTGGTCTATGAAGGACACGCCCTGGTCTATAAAGGACACGCCCTGGTCTATGAAGGACACACCCTGGTCTATGAAGGACACGCCCTGGTCTATGAAGGACACGCCCTGGTCTATGAAGGACACGCCCTGGTCTATGAAGGACACACCCTGGTCTATGAAGGACACGCCCTGGTCTATGAAGGACACGCCCTGGTCTATAAAGGACACGCCCTGGTCTATGAAGGACACGCCCTGGTCTATGAAGGACACGCCCTGGTCTATAAAGGACACGCCCTGGTCTATGAAGGACACGCCCTGGTCTATAAAGGACACGCCCTGGTCTATGAAGGACTCGCCCTTGTCTATGAAGGACACGCCCTGGTCTATGAAGGACACGCCCTGGTCTATGAAGGACACGCCCTGGTCTATGAAGGACACGCCCTGGTCTATAAAGGACACGCCCTGGTCTATGAAGGACACGCCCTGGTCTATAAAGGACACGCCCTGGTCTATGAAGGACACGCCCTTGTCTATGAAGGACACGCCCTGGTCTATGAAGGACACGCCCTGGTCTATGAAGGACACGCCCTGGTCTATGAAGGACACGCCCTGGTCTATGAAGGACACGCCCTGGTCTATAAAGGACACGCCCTGGTCTATAAAAGGACACGCCCTGGTCTATGAAGGACACGCCCTGGTCTATGAAGGACACTCTTTTGTAGACTGCGTCCTTCAAAGGCTACAGCCCCTGAATTGAGAGGGGGGGTCTTAGCGATGACATCGTCTTATTTCGGTAAGGGGCGAGGTTCCAGAAATAGATTCTACACTCAAAATTCCATCATGGATTTTGCCACGAACTTGGGAGACGCTTTGTGGTGAAGTAGTTTTTCCACAGCGATGGTTCGGCGCAGCCAGCCGAGGGTGATGGTGTGAGAGTGACGAACGGAGGAGGAGGGGGGGGGAGGAGGGCGTAAGAGAGGGAGTTGAGTGGAGAGAGAGGGGTAGAGAGGAAGAGAGAGGGAGATATAAGAGAGGTAGAGAGAGAAGATAGGTTGAGAGAGAGGGAGAGCGAAAAAAAAAGAAAAAAGGGGCGAATACAAATCTAGAACGTAATATATTACAGTGTTTTCAATAACAGTAGAGTAGATTTGTGGGTAATCATGTGACACAACGGAGAGCTTGGCAGGAAAGGTGTGATTTCCCTGAGGGCCGCAGAGACAAAATAGCACATATTGAACGGGACCGGCTGTCCAAAAAAAAGAAAAAGTCACCTGGGAAATATCAAATGGACCGACCGTCAGTGTTTTAATGCCGCCAACCGTCACACGCGTTCCTGTACGTTTCACAAGGAACCTTTACATTATTAGATGGACTGTTACCTTGAGTATCGTATTGAGTGAGCGATGGAGGAAATATCACAGCAAGGGGGGTAACGTTATCCTGTTAATGAGGGACCAGAGAGAGAGAACTGTGGTTGAAATATTTTATTGCAAAGTGAACTCTTTTCTTTTTTCCTAACAAAACTGAGGTAGGGAAAACACACGCTGCAGACGAACAGAGACAACAATACAAGTCACCGTCCACACGGAGAGAGCACCTTGGTAGGAAGCCGAGTATAATGTTTAAAATAGGCACGTTTATTCCTTGTGCTATGCCGCCATTCCAGTATGAGAATCTCAGTATACATAATATTTGTTATGAGCATATTAAGAGTAAAAGAGGACCAGCACAATGTTTTTTTTCTCCTTACATAACCTCATGTACAGTAGTTGAGAGAAGGGTGATTATACACTGTGCAAGGCGACTGAGTTGTCTTGGCGAATGATAATACTGCAGAAGTGAAGTGGACCCAGAAGCGGTCAAGAGTTTGATTGGGATTTTTTTTACCCAGATTAAACCATTTGAATCCCAAGGTGGTTGTTACTCCAGACTGTCATTTAAAACCCAGAGATTTGTATTTCATGCCACGATTAACAATTGTTAAGATATAGTTAATTTGAATCATGTTCTGGGAGTGTCGCCCAGTGGCTGGTTTCTGGGTCGGTTGCTGCGAAACGTTCAGAATTGTTTGAGATTAATGTCCCTCCTTTGCCCAGTATGTTTATTCTGAATGACTTTTCTAATTTGGTGTCACTTATGGAAACATGAACTCTTCTCGCTGGTCTGACAGCAGTGAAGAAGTTGGTATTTATGCTCTGGAAACCGCCGAACTTTGATGTATTTGGACGTTGTGTATTTAGAGCTTTCGACAGCTTGTACATGGAGTGAAGGAGGCAACAATTACAGTATGGAATAATCTGGCGGTACAGTTGCAATCCACTGTGAGTTGAGGTAAGATAGTGGTGGTAGCTTGGACCTCAGGGGGGGTGGTTCTATTTATGTCTTTATTTGTATTGTATACATGTGATCTTGTGACATTTATAAAAACAAAAATAAATGCAACCCTCGTCATTCTAAATAACTGGAAATGTAGATATCCTACTAGATGAGTTTAGCTACCTTGAAATTCAAATGAGTTTACATTTCAAATATTTTCTTTTCTTTAAATACGTCTGATGACAAAACCACATTCAACTGAAACTGTTCCTGGGTCCACTTCCTGTTGTTCCAATCCTCCTCTCAACACGGTCCGTACAGGATTGTAAAAAAAAATAAACATTTCTGTCCAAATATGACCAGCTGTCATTTGCGGTCGTTCCTCTATAGCAGTCTTGAGATGGACCCAAATTAAGAGGTTTCAATTCGTAAATGACATTTATCCACATTAAGTAAATATAAAAAATAAGGCACCTGTCGTTACATCGCTTATACCCTGGTTTGTTTTATGACACACTTAGAAAAGCTCTCTATAAATAAATTCTGTTAAAATTATCACAATGCTATTGTGCTGGCAAGAAAGTAGGACAGGATATTGTTGAGGCAGGTGATCAGCTACTATATTGAGACAATTACTCTTACAGAATAGTCAAAGAACATCTTTTGGATGGAGCCTTTTTTTAATAGGCTACTGATTAGTTAATAAACTTTGAACAACTTTACTTGTTTATTTTTCAATAAAATGGATATAGCATTTCAGAATCATCGCCCTCACATGATTTAAAGATTTGAAGTGGAATACAGTGTGGAGATACAGAAGGATTGGATATGGGTAGCCCGATAGTAATACATGTTGTTGTGATTGTTGTTGTATACGTTCTATGGCCAAACCCTACTCATAGCCTTCTTATATGTTAAC
Source organism: Notolepis coatsorum (assembly GCF_963971535.1). Taxonomy (NCBI): domain Eukaryota; kingdom Metazoa; phylum Chordata; class Actinopteri; order Aulopiformes; family Paralepididae; genus Notolepis; species Notolepis coatsorum. The sequence goes on along the minus strand of NW_028174356.1, from coordinate 14,499 downwards.
ACTTTGGACGCCACCGCGATATGCGTGATGTGTTGTTAAAAGCGCAAGGCTGTAATATATAGGAATACGTGGCAGTGTTTGCAGGGCTATAACTATATTCTATATTATAGCTATGGATACAATACTATAGCCCATTTGACATCGAGTATCTATCGTTCAATATGAGAAAAAATAAATGCATCCATACATTCCCATTTTATACCGTGGTGAATATGACTATAGTTTTACAATAATCCTGTCTAATCCCAGAAAACAACGCTATGCAGCAATACGTGCAATTCACTAAAAACGTTGTCATTTCTCGCATGTACACGCTACTGTTTTGAAATCACATCTATATTATCGGTATTATGTTTCATCATGAATGCATGAAAGGGTGGGGGGGGGGGTCATTGTTTGATGCATTGAACGTTACCAACGGCACACGTGGAGTAAAATACACACATATTGTGATCGAAGTGAAATCATGGTTGGATCACAGCAGGATTGATACCATATAGGCCTTACCTTCACTAGGATGTGCCTCAAAAAGAATATTGTATTGGTGTCGATCGTGTCGCCAACATAATCCGCCACACATCATGGGCCGAGAGCAATTCAGGTTTCTTAATCCAATCGGGACAACCGGTCCCCTTGCCCGACCAATTGAAATTCGACCGGAGACCTCTGATCGAGCCACAGGCCAAGATATCATGTTTCAAAGGGTGCTCGATACTGCCACCTGGGTGGATGCGGCCGGTATTACACATTGGCATTCTCAAAATGATTCCCCATGTTAACCCAGATGTCTGTGTGTCTGTAATGAGTGGAAATATCGAATAAAAGAAATAACAATGAAAACCCGACTATACTCAGGTTTTCGGGGGTCCTGGTGCTGAACATTCGGCGAGTTAACCCGACTATCATCGGGTCTGGCGTCCAAAGTGTTAAGAGAGGGTATGGTACAGGTTCATGCGGTAAGGATATATTGTGTTTGGGTACTGTGATGGATAAATTAGGGATGGGCATTGATTTTCGAATAGTCCTTAAATTATAAAGAATCTAATAGTTTATGTGATCGTTTTGTCTCAATATATATATTTTCCCTTGTTTTTACTGGCAACTACACTATGTAGAGGGGACCCTATTAACTGCTGAACGGCATGCTGGGTATAGCTCGCTAGCTAACCAGGTAGCATAACATTCTGTTAACATCTGGGAGAACGGAAAAGAAAGATGTTTGTTGTCTGTCTAAATTGAGATGTTACGTTTGCCATGTTGTTTCACTAAGTTCACACATTTCAAGCATCAGCGATGTAACTTTCGGAATTAATGCTTTAATTAATTTGTTAGCTCCGCTAGCGTTAGCTGTTAGCAATGACAGCAGCCAGCTAGCTGGCTTGTTGGATTATCTCACGTTCGCTATTAAGTAAAAACAAAAGCATACGTTAACGTGGAAACTGTATTTTGTATCCAGTAAAAACTCTAAACGGATGACGAGGTCTAAGCAGATATGGTTTGAACAACACAGAGGGGCGCGTGTTACTCCCTGGCCAGCAGGGGGCGCTACACACTGATAAAACATTATCTGACGAGAGCCATAACATCTCACTGGGAATAACAATAAAACAACACATCATAGCAGCATTCCTTTTTACAAACCATACCGATATAAAACACACACAATCATATAAAAATAAACACATACTGTAATAACAATTTGTTCCACCAGGTTCTCGTTACAAAAAGAAAAGACGTCCTCCAGCACACCGCTAACACGCGTCTGATGTCTCTGCCGTGTGACAGGCGACATGACGGGTGTTTAAGTGCTAGTGAAGCTCCATCGCAGGCTCTTGATGATCCATGATGATCCATGTTTGTTGACAATAATTATTTTGAAAAAGGCAACACAGTGACATGAAAACAAAACACAAGTTGGACTATTGACAAAGTATATGTACAAAGTATATGTACAACAACATAACAGAGAACAAATGAAATATTTACAAGTTTATAAAACGAACTAATTCCCACTTAAGGCAAAATTAGAACCGTGTGTGTGTGTGTGTGTGTGTGTGTGTGTGTGTGAGCACTGAATCTTTCTCCAGCATGTGTGTGTGTGTTTGTTTTTGTGTCAAGTTTTCGTTGCTCAGTTTACGTTGCCATGGAGACGGCCTCTGGCCTGTGAGTAGCAAAGCCAGGAACATTTCAGTCATTGAGTTTGACAACTGGGAAGGGGGGATGGGGGGGGGGCTGATTACCACCTATTCAACAGCCCAAGTGCTCTCTCTCTTCTTTCTCTCTCTCTATTTGGTGAGGTTGACAGTCCGAGGGCACTCAAATCACAGCGAACACCCGGAATGCCTTCCCTCCTGGGGGTTCTGGAGGCTGTGTGGAGAGAGAGAGAGGGAGAGAGAGAGAGAGAGACAGGGAGAGAGAGAGAGAGAGAGAGAGAGAGGGAGAGAGAGAGAGAGAGAGAGACAGGGAGAGAGAGAGACAGAGAGAGACAGAGAGAGAGAGAGAGAGAGAGAGAGAGAGAGAGAGAGAGAGAGAGAGAGAGAGGAGAGAGAGAGAGAGAGAGAGAGAGAGAGAGAGAGAGAGAGAGAGAGAGAGAGAGAGAGAGAGAGAGAGAGAGAGAGAGAGAGAGAGAGAGAGAGAGAACAAGCAAAGGAGTCAGTGCGGGTGTGTCATGTGTCACACCGCAGAACATGTCCCGCCCGGCCCTCTTACACAAAGACACGTAGATGACAGACACACACAAACAGAGATAGACTTCTTCTTCAGAGAGAAGCGGCCACGTCAATACTTGGTCAAACACGGTGATGACAGATAGGACACAGACAGGTAGGGGAGGAGGGGGCACTCCCTGAAGAAAACAGATACACCTCCAGTTTTACACAAACACACTGAGGGGACAGTTCCACGTGGTCTGTCAAACAAACACCATGTGAGGTTAGGAGAGGGAGAGAGGGAGAGAGAGAGAGAGAGGGAGAGAGGGAGAGAGAGAGAGAGAGAGAGAGAGAGAGAGAGAGAGAGGAGAGAGAGAGAGAGAGAGAGAGAGAGAGGAGAGAGAGAGAGAGAGAGAGAGACACACACTATTGATTCCCACTATCTCCTGCAACACACCATGTATGTTAAGCCCTCATGTACAGTGGTGTGCAGAGCCTTGTTCTGGTCCATACGCAGCTCATAGCAGCTACACCTGAAGTAGGTCTAGAAGTCTCCAAAAAGCACAGACTGATATTGGGCATACATGTAGGTGTGTGCATGTGCATGTGCTTGTGCTTGTGTGTGTGTGAGTGTATGAGTTTGTGCATTCATGTCTGTCTGTCTGTCTGTCTGTCTGTCTGTCTGTCTGTCTGTCTGTCTGTCTGTCTGTCTGTCTGTCTGTCTGTCTGTCTGTCTGTCTGTCTGTCTGTCTGTGTGTGTATGTGTGTGTGTATTATGTGCATGTGTGTGTGTGTGTATGTGTGTGTACTATGGGCAGGCCTGCAGTCCTCTATAAAGGTCAGTCTAACAACAGTCATTTGAGAAAACGGTCCCCGATCTACTACAAAATAAATAAATAAAGTGAGAACTGGCACAGACGGCCCAGTATGTGGGTCACCGTCCTCCTCTCCAGACGCTGGTACAGACCTCCACCTTTAGTGCTGGGAAACCAGCACAGGGCAGCACTAATGCCCCCCACTGCCTCTCCACACTAATGCCCCCCACTGCCTCTCCACACTAATGCCCCCCACTGCCTCTCCACACTAATGCCCCTAACTGCCTCTCTACACTAATGCCCCCCACTGCCTCTCTACACTAATGCCCCCCACTGCCTCTCTACACTAATGCCCCTAACTGCCTCTCCACACTAATGCCCCTAACTGCCTCTCCACACTAATGCCCCCCACTGCCTCTCCACACTAATGCCCCCCACTGCCTCTCCACACTAATGCCCCTAACTACCTCTCCACACTAATGCCCCTAACTGCCTCTCCACACAAATGCCCCTAACTGCCTCTCCACACTAATGCCCCTAACTGCCTCTCCACACTAATGCCCCTAACTGCCTCTCCACACTAATGCCCCCCACTGCCTCTCCACACGAATGCCCCCCACTGCCTCTCCACACTAATGCCCCCCACTGCCTCTCCACACTAATGCCCCCCACTGCCTCTCCACACTACCTCTCTACACTAATGCCCCTAACTGCCTCTCTACACTAATGCCCCCCACTGCCTCTCCACACTAATGCCCCCCACTGCCTCTCCACACTAATGCCCCTAACTACCTCTCTACACTAATGCCCCTAACTGCCTCTCTACACTAATGCCCCCCACTGCCTCTCCACACTAATGCCCCCCACTGCCTCTCCACACTAATGCCCCCCACTGCCTCTCTACACTAATGCCCCCCACTGCCTCTCTACACTAATGCCCCTAACTACCTCTCTACACTAATGCCCCTAACTGCCTCTCCACACTAATGCCCCCCACTACCTCTCCACACTAATGCCCCTAACTACCTCTCTACACTAATGCCCCTAACTGCCTCTCCACACTAATGCCCCCCACTACCTCTCCACACTAATGCCCCTAACTACCTCTCTACACTAATGCCCCCCACTACCTCTCTACACTAATGCCCCCCACTACCTCTCTACACTAATGCCCCCCACTGCCTCTCCACACTAATGCCCCCCACTACCTCTCTACACTAATGCCCCCCACTGCCTCTCCACACTAATGCCCCCCACTACCTCTCTACACTAATGCCCCCCACTACCTCTCCACACTAATGCCCCTAACTACCTCTCCACACTAATGCCCCTAACTGCCTCTCCACACTAATGCCCCTAACTACCTCTCCACACTAATGCCCCTAACTGCCTCTCCACACTAATGCCCCTAACTACCTCTCCACACTAATGCCCCTAACTACCTCTCTACACTAATGCCCCTAACTGCCTCTCCACACTAATGCCCCTAACTACCTCTCCACACTAATGCCCCTAACTGCCTCTCCACACTAATGCCCCTAACTGCCTCTCTACACTAATGCCCCCCACTACCTCTCCACACTAATGCCCCTAACTGCCTCTCCACACTAATGCCCCTAACTGCCTCTCCACACTAATGCCCCCCACTACCTCTCTACACTAATGCCCCCCACTGCCTCTCTACACTAATGCCCCCCACTACCTCTCCACACTAATGCCCCTAACTGCCTCTCCACACTAATGTCCCTAACTGCCTCTCCACACTAATGCCCCTAACTGCCTCTCCACACTAATGCCCCTAACTGCCTCTCTACACTAATGCCCCTAACTGCCTCTCTACACTAATGCCCCTAACTGCCTCTCCACACTAATGCCCCTAACTGCCTCTCCACACTAATGCCCCCCACTGCCTCTCTACACTAATGCCCCTAACTGCCTCTCCACACTAATGCCCCTAACTGCCTCTCCACACTAATGCCCCCCACTGCCTCTCCACACTAATGCCCCCCACTGCCTCTCTACACTAATGCCCCTAACTGCCTCTCCACACTAATGCCCCTAACTACCTCTCCACACTAATGCCCCCACTACCTCTCTACACTAATGCCCCTAACTACCTCTCCACACTAATGCCCCTAACTACCTATCCACACTAATGCCCCTAACTGCCTCTCCACACTAATGCCCCTAACTGCCTCTCCACACTAATGCCCCTAACTGCCTCTCCACACTAATGCCCCCCACTACCTCTCCACACTAATGCCCCTAACTACCTCTCTACACTAATGCCCCTAACTACCTCTCCACACTAATGCCCCTAACTGCCTCTCTACACTAATGCCCCCCACTACCTCTCCACACTAATGCCCCCACTACCTCTCTACACTAATGCCCCTAACTACCTCTCCACACTAATGCCCCTAACTACCTCTCTACACTAATGCCCCCCACTACCTCTCCACACTAATGCCCCTAACTACCTCTCCACACTAATGCCCCTAACTGCCTCTCCACACTAATGCCCCCCACTGCCTCTCTACACTAATGCCCCTAACTACCTCTCCACACTAATGCCCCTAACTACCTCTCCACACTAATGCCCCTAACTGCCTCTCCACACTAATGCCCCTAACTACCTCTCCACACTAATGCCCCTAACTACCTCTCCACACTAATGCCCCTAACTACCTCTCCACACTAATGCCCCTAACTACCTCTCCACACTAATGCCCCTAACTACCTCTCCACACTAATGCCCCTAACTACCTCTCCACACTAATGCCCCTAACTGCCTCTCCACACTAATGCCCCTAACTACCTCTCCACACTAATGCCCCTAACTACCTCTCCATACTAATGCCCCTAACTGCCTCTCCACACTAATGCCCCTAACTACCTCTCCACACTAATGCCCCTAACTACCTCTCCACACTATTGCCCCTAACTGCCTCTCCACACTAATGCCCCTAACTACCTCTCCACACTAATGCCCCTAACTACCTCTCCACACTAATGCCCCTAACTGCCTCTCCACACTAATGCCCCTCACTACCTCTCCACACTAATGCCCCCCACTGCCTCTCCACACTAATGCCCCTAACTACCTCTCCACACAAATGCCCCTAACTACCTCTCCACACTACACTAATGCCCCTAACTACCTCTCCACACTACACTAATGCCCCTAACTACCTCTCCACACTACACTAATGCCCCTAACTACCTCTCCACACTAATACCCCTAACTGCCTCTCCACACTACACTAATGCCCCTAACTACCTCTCCACACTACACTAATACCCCTAACTGCCTCTCCACAGGGTCACGGACACAGACGTTTCCCACTGCGCCCGCAGACTCCTCCTCTGTGTAAAGCTTTATGATCCAAGACCTCTTTCTTGTTCCAATTCATTCCTGGTATATACATTACATTCCAGCCTATATTAAAGGCTGTAAGTGGTGTGTCCCCCCCCAAATATGTGTTGAACTCTACATTCCAACAGCCATCACTGATGTAGAGTGTTTGGTCAGTAACATGGGTCTCCCAGTCCCTCCATTCTGCAGTAAACACAAAATACATGTTCTGGTATCCCTTCCCACTTTATCCAATCAGGAGAGAGGACCCTAGATAATTTTTTACTTATTTCAAGAAATCTTGCCAAGTCAAATTTGCTTACTGCACTGGTAGATAATTTTACTTGTTTCAAGGACACATTACACACTAGTTTTTATTTCTTATTTTTGTCAGACCATTTTTGCAGTGTGGACTTCTCTCTCCTGATTGGATGAAGTGTGTTTACTGGAGAGCAGAGGGACTGGGAGACCCATGATAGTCCCCTCTCTACCCCCCCCCCCACACACACACACACACCGTGCGGCGCTGACTCAGGCTAGCTAGGGGCCGGCTTAGAGCTACTAATGGATTAGCCGCCGCGCTCCGTGCCGTACCTCTCGGAGAAAACGGCGTTCTGGTACGAGGCGATGTAATGTTTCCGCTTGTCCACCGGCATCACGTCGATGTAGCCGCCAGCCTCGTTCCTGACCGCGCCGGCATGGACAGCTGCCCGGCATATACTAGACTTCTGCAGAGGGAGGGGGGATAAGGGAGGAGGAGGGGGAGAGGAGGGAGGAGAAGAGAGAGGAGGGAGGAGAAGGGGGATGAGGGAGGAGAGGAGGGCGGGGAAGGGGGAGAGGAGGGAGGAGGAGAGGGAGAGGAGGGAGGAGGAGTGGGGAGGGAGGGAGGAGGAGGGGGGGTAACGGTGTTGACAGTGTTATGGTCTGTGTCTGTTTCTGAATTGAATGGTAAAATGAGATGAATGTAAACAGGCCTGTAGGTCTGGTTTACTGTGACTCACGTCAGAGTAGATCCTCGTTCCAATCACCCTGGAGATGTGAGGGTTCTCCTCTAGACAGTTTCTTGGGCAGTATAACCTGAACACATGATGAAACAAAGAGAGAGAGGGGATGAGGGAGGGAGGGAAGCAGAGACAAAGAGAGGGAGAGAATAAGGCAGAGAGATGGAGCAGAGAGAGGGAGAAATAGCGGGAGGAAATGAGGCAGAGAGGGAAGGACAGAGCAGAGAAAGAGAAAGAGGCAATGAGGCAGAGAGAGAGAGATTTGTCAATAAAATAAAATTGAACTGAAATTGAAAGGGAGAGAGAGAGATGAGAGAGAGCGAGCGAAAGAGAGAGAGGTGAGAGAGAGAGACATTACCGTGGACAGTGCTTGACAGGTTTTTGATAGGGACACAGCTGTGCAACTGTTGTCTCACAGGTGACAGCCTTCACTGTGAAGGACAACCAATACATGTCTTCAAATCAAACACTATCTTTTTATTACACATTCTGTATTATCACTTTTTTTTTATGACCTTACATTCATGTTTTTAACCCTCAGATGAATAGCATTATTCAAAAGCCTTTAATACACAGTATGGGTCAATGACCCGTGTTAATTAATTACGCTTAATTCATCTATTCATCATCACACATTAATACAATTTGGATCATTGGATCCACAAGAGTCTCAGTTTTCCAGCGATACCCAATCCATGTAATTACAAGACCGTCTAGGGACCCCAGTCTGCAGAAATGGTCAAATACACAATTTTTATAATAAGTGAAAATAACCCATTTGTACTGCATGTAAAGAACTGCGTGCTTTTTGTCCAAACCTGCATGGGATTAGCATAAAGTGGGCATGTCTGTAACGGGAGGGATTCGTGGCTACCCATAGGACCCATTTTCATTCAGATATCTTGAGGTCAGAGGTCAATGGACCCTTTAGAAAATGGAAATGCCAGTTTTATCCTCGCTCAAATTCTGCCTAAAGCTGGAGCGTTATTTAGCCCCCTTTCCGACTAGCTAGCAGGATGGTACCAACGACTCTAGCTCCAGAACTCAGCCTCTGAAAGACAGCTGAGGGACTCTAGCTTCAGCGGGTCTCTGAGGAGTCAATGAGAATAGATTTTTGACCCATGCTATGCATTATAGGGGTAGCGATACAATTTTTTTTAAATTTAAATGATTAAAAAACAACTTAAGCATAACATTCAAAGAGATCAAACTAAATCCTTCCCCCGGGTCACTTTTGACCCACGCTCTTCATCTGAGGGTTAATGAAGCATCTGTATGAGATGTGAGATATGAATGAAAGTTGTTTGATTGAGACACCAACCTGTTACTCTGGAGACTACGAAGGCATTAGCACTTTGATATTTCCTGTAGAGAAAGAAACACAGTTCATACATTACTGTCAGCAATATGGTCTGTTAACACACTTTGATTCTTCTTATGATTCAACAGTGTCCTTTTACAAGGCGTTATCTCATATTATCTGTTGACAACAATGCAATTTCCCTTCAGGGATAGTACCGTTTTCTCTTGTCTTAATCTCATCTCGTGTCATCGCATCTGATCTTATCTCATGTCACATTATGACCTCATCTCATCTCATGCCATGTCATCTTATCTCATCTCATGTGACCTCGTCTCATTTGATCTCATCTCACCTCATCTCATGTGACCTACAGTAATTTCATTTTATCTCATCTCATCCTATCTCATCTCATGTGACTTCATTAGGGCTGACCCCTATAAGTCGATTAGTCGACTAATCGGTCGAAAGGAGCCGCAGTCGACTGGCCAACCTCTTAGTCGAATATATATATAAAAATAAAATAATAATAATAATATTTTTTTTAATTTTTTTTATCATTCTTTCCAAAAGAAAAGAGGCCTAGAAGCGTGGCTAACGCTAATGGCACACATACCAGAGGCTAACTGCCTACGAAAAAAACAGGCACAGAGGCACTGAAAGAGGATTTCACCCATCTAATGAACACACTAGACTAGACAAATATCAAGATGTATCCATCACTGGACCAATTGCATGCTTTTGCAGAGGACAAGAAGCCTTCAGTCGACTCCTTCAGACATTAAGCACCCCCACAGTCCAAATGGAATGATTTTTTTTTATATAAAAATAAAAAAATATTATACTTTTTTTTAATTTATTTTTTCCCGACCAATAGTCGACTAACGGCACATTTTTGCCAATCATAGTCGACCATCCAAATCCTTAGTCGGGGACAGCCCTAGACTTCATATCATCTCATGGCAGGTCATCTAATCTAATCTCATCCTATCTAATCTCATCTCATCTCATGTGACTTCATATCATCTCATGGCATGTCATTTTATCTCATCTCACGTGACTTAATCGCATCTCATCTCATCTCATCTCATATAAACACTATTGCGTTACCCCAGTGACTGGACTCCATTCTTGTGGGATTTAATGAAGAACTCCTTCCTTCCTTGTCTTGTTACGTCCATCCAGCCTCCATCGTTGTCAATGACTCCTGCATGGAGACCCGCCCTGCAGATACTGGATTGCTGAAAAAAGCAGAGGTCCAAAATATGTCTAGGCAATATATATCTTTATCACATGGCGTTTTACCATTCGCCGAAATGCTTGATTGTGATTGGTCAATAGCGCTCGTCAGATGTCCGTTATTACTCGATAACGGACCTCTGCCGAGCAATAATGACCGCTGTTCGCAGCTGAAGCAATCAAGCCCACTGACACACACTGCATCAGTGCAATCAGTCCACACACCTGCCGGCGATAATAATAACTTTATTTGGGCTGACAGAGCCACAGAACAACTGCGTCTGCATTTGATCTCGTCTTGTCGATGGTGTAAAATGAATTAGGTATATTGTTAGTAAGTTAGCCATGTAATAAGCGGGATAATGTATAGCTATACTCGGTCATTGTTTAAAACACCTCGGCGAGGCGCCTCGGTATTCTAAACTCCGTGTCTGTCAATTATTTTGCGACAATGACCTCGTAGCTATACATTATCCCTTACATAATATATATATATATATTGTATATATATAATGTATATTTATACCATGGTCTGGGTGAATACTCTTTTCTAATTGGCCTGCAGGTATGCCTTAATTAGGCAATAGCTCACAACAGTGTACATGGTTATATCACAGCTAAGGGACGTAGTTCGGCCCGACGTGAATTGGAGGTCTGATAGCCCCTCAGCTGTGATATAATAACCATATGCCATGGGCTGAAGTGAGCTATTGCTTTTATAAAATGTCATTATTTAATATTTTTATTTAAAGGTCCCCTGTCTTATAAATGGCCTTTTCCAGCATTGTTTTATAGCAATGGGGGTTAGTATCAATGGGTCTGTGTCTCTAATTACCATTTTGGCGGATTGCTCTAATTCAGTTGAGGCAATCTCCTCCCCCAGTGAATTAGGTCATTCTGATTTGACTCGCAATGCGACGTAGCAAGGAGCTGATTGAGCTGATTGTGATCTGATTGGCTCTGTGGTTGGAGCCAATGCCGGCTCTGTGGTTGTAGTCACCGCCCACAATCAACAATTCGCTCAACAACAGAGCGAGTGGAATTACTTCCACTTAAACAGAGGGTGCCGATAGACAGCAGAGAACGAGTGAGCGAGAGAGAATGAGAGAGAGAGAGATAGATAGGGAGAGAGAGGGAGAGAGAGAGATAGAGAGGGAGAGAGAGAGAGAGAGAGAGAGAGAGAGAGAGAGAGAGAGAGAGAGAGAGAGAGAGAGAGAGAGAGAGAGAGAGAGAGGGACCGCAGGAGTGTGTGTAAATGTGTGTGCGCGCAGGGTTCTTCTCCCCCGCAGTCGGGAGCACTCTCATATCACTGTCAAAATATCTTTGCGCATGCTCCCACGCGCATGCCCATATTCTGATCCGTGCAATAATATTCACAGGGGTATATATTGTCATTTGAAACAAGTTACCAATGCATTGTCTCGTGGGATTATGCCCCCCCCGCGGCGAAATTAATAGTATCCCCCTCAATCTTTCTATCTCTCTCTTTCTGTCTGACTGTCACTCAAAGCGCTTATGGGCGGAGCCCAGCCCAAAAACTGCTTGAAATCTTGAAGTGGAAAAATGCTGCTTTAGAGTAATTGATTAAAATAAAAAACAATGAATTTCTTTGAAAAAAAACTTTACAGATGTGTTCCATAGACTCACAGGAATTGTGTAAAATTGCCCAAATAGTGAAAGGAATAGCAATGCATGTCCCCTTTAAAGACATTTGACACAGGACAGGCGTGGCTGATCCCAGGTCTGATCAACTTGAACCAGGGCAGGTGTGGCTGATCCCAGGTCTGATTAGCTCGACCCAGGGCAGGTGAGGCTGATCCCAGGTCTGATTAGCTCGACCCAGGGCAGGTGTGGCTGATCCCAGGTCTGATTAGCTTGAACCAGGGCAGGTGTGGCTGATCCCAGGTCTGATTAGCTCGACCCAGGGCAGGTGAGGCTGATCCCAGGTCTGATTAGCTTGACCCAGGGCAGGCGTGGCTGATCCCAGGTCTGATTAGCTTGAACCAGGGCAGGTGTGGCTGATCCCAGGTCTGATTAGCTTGACCCAGGGCAGGTGTGGCTGATCCCAGGTCTGATTAGCTTGACCCAGGGCAGGTGAGGCTGATCCCAGGTCTGATTAGCTCGACCCAGGGCAGGTGTGGCTGATCCCAGGTCTGATTAGCTTGAACCAGGGCAGGTGTGGCTGATCCCAGGTCTGATTAGCTTGAACCAGGGCAGGTGTGGCTGATCCCAGGTCTGATTAGCTTGAATCAGGGCAGGCGTGGCTAATCCCAGGTCTGATTAGCTTGACCCAGGGCAGGTGTGGCTGATCCCAGGTCTGATTAGCTTGAACCAGGGCAGGTGTGGCTGATCCCAGGTCTGATTAGCTTGACCCAGGGCAGGCGTGGCTGATCCCAGGTCTGATTAGCTTGAACCAGGGCAGGTGTGGCTAATCCCAGGTCTGATTAGCTTGAACCAGGGCAGGCGTGGCTGATCCCAGGTCTGATTAGCTTGAACCAGGGCAGGTGTGGCTGATCCCAGGTCTGATTAGCTTGACCCAGGGCATACGTGGCTGCTTAAACCAGCCATCACCACAGTAGCGTTAGGTTACGTTTTCTTTCTTTCTCAGACGCAGTGATGAAAATGAATTGGAATCATAGCTATGGATATAAGCTCATTATACCACGGCTATGAACCAATCAGATTGCTTAGTTTAGTTTAGTTTATTTATTTAGCACATTATTTAAAAATAAACAGTGCTAGGAGGGAACGAAGCCCAAAGGGCTTGTACAAAGTTCCACTCCCATCTCATTGTCCATAAACAATATGAACGAAATACATGTAAACATGGTCTACAAAATAAACTACAAAACAGGATCAGAGACATAAGGCAGACACTATGTCCCCCCCTACTTTCCTTGCCCTATTTTCTTTCTGATTGTAAAGCGACCTTGGGTTCTATGAAAGGCGCTATATAAATTTGATTTATTATTATTATTATTATTATTATTATTATTATTATAGCGAAAACATGGAAGATTGACACGAGTCAATAACAAGAACAATTTATTTAAATTTTTTAGTACAAGAGGGCAAAGGAGAGGAGAATAACATATTAACAGTATAATGAGGAAAAAGAAACAAGCAGCCTAGATGTAACACTGATGCACAGGAGTAATTTAATGTGATGGTGATTTATGATGAAATTAAGTTAGATTTTAATTGTTTTTTAAATATAGATAAGGAGGTTGTTGACCTCAATGATGAACTTAGTGTTCCAGAGTTTAGGACCTCTAAATCAAATGTTGCTTGATTTGAGCTACCCATTTTATAAAAACGTTTAATGTAGTTCGGCTAAAGTTGAATCACTGTTCTAAGTTCATCCACTCAACTGCAGCCACAGCTGACTTATCAAGTTGATAAACGTAACGACCGGGAAGGAAAAACGATTTTAACATTAAGAACTATTTGGAGAATACAACCATTTTGAAGAGGAAAAAGAAATGGAAAAAAAGAGAAAGAAACCAAATCATACAGTGACTAACCGCTGCATTTTTTCCCCGCCTATGGCAGAAATTAACAGTCTTTTCCTTTCCCGTTTACGAGTAATCCTGTCCCTGGGTGTTGATGGGAAAATTGCATTTCACCAAATAATTTTATGTTTTGTTAACGTTCCAATTTCTAAAAGCCAAATCACTAACCGCTAAATGACCAGATGTTGCAGAGAATGCACCGACGCTGATATGCAATGCTAAGCTAGTTTTGGCTAGCGATTTAACTGCCACTTAAAAATCTAAATCCCCCTGCATCATCAGAGAGAGAGAGAGAGAGAGAGAGAGAGAGAGAGAGAGAGACATGTATATCAGAGGACTTTGTTCACGGGAACCACAGCCTGCATGAACCACAGATGAAGCTAAAGGAGAGATCTATTAATATTACATTCATTTCCCTGTAGCTGCAGCAAAGACTGAAGACTCGGGAGCAGCCAGAAAACACGTCACCCGCGAGAGAGTCTCTGCTGGCAGCAAGCGCTACTGTGTCATGGGAAACATACGTCCTTCAAAATAAAGGCGCAGCATCATAAATTCTGTAGACATTTTCCCTCAACTTCCTTCCTCCCCCCAAGTAGACATCCACCACCCACTCAGAATGGTGCCGCGAG